>NW_020951478.1:5961401-6070530 GCF_900497805.2 Vombatus ursinus | reverse complement strand
TGTGTGTGTGTGTGTGTGTGTGTGTGTGTGTGTGTGTGTGAGAGAGAGAGAGAGAGAGGGATGACAAAAGAAAATGGAGGAACACATGGTGGGTGAAGAAAGCAAGAGTATGTTACCTATAATGATTTGTATTTGAAAAGTAGTATAAAAGACATAATTAAGTGTGTGTATATACATTACTTGTTTAAAAAAAGAGGGATGAGCTAGTTATGTGGTTAGAAAGAGTGACAGCAAGAAAGACAAAGTTCTACAGTGGTACCCTTGAGATATTTTTTTGGAAAAAATGTATCATGAAATAGAGAATTGTCAATGTACATGAGCATTTCCACATACAAACAAGACCAGATAACAGGGATTATGCATGAAACCGCAAATCTATTACATGTAGTCCGTTCTTTACAATGTATATTAAATTTAATGTGGTATTACCAACGTTGCCTTACTTATCTTTGCCCCTCTATGAAACCTGCTTCTGGTCTCCTTTGTATTTTTGTGTCACTGTTACTCTCCCCCTGCCCCCACAACTCTACTATCTCTCTCTCTCTCTCTCTCATACACACACACACACACACACACACACACGCACGCACACACACACTCCAAAATAGCTCCCTTCTAGCAAAAACATAGTCTAACAAAACAAATTCGTGCTGTAATGGTTATGTCTGGAAATGTATAGCTAATTTTGCACTGTTATCTCTCCTCCAAGTGTTGGAAAGGCTACTTCATTCTCAGTTGCCTGAAAGTGTGATTAGTCATTGCCCCATTCAGAATTCTTCAGTCTTTCAAGGCAGTTTTTGCTTACAATATTGTGGTCAGTATTTAAATTGTCCTCCTGGTATCAGTTCCTACAGGTCTTCCCAGATTTCTCTAAATCTGTGCCTTTCACCATTTCTTATAAACTCTTGTTTTCCACAAGGATATTTTGAAACATTTTGTGAAATTCCTTCCTGGAACCCAAGCACCCTGTATCTATAGCAATTTCCTGATTCAGTCTTGTCTGTTTCTTTATGACCTCATTTGGGGTTTTCTCAGCAGAGATACTAGAGTGGTTTGCCATTTGTCCCAAAGCACAATTCAAGCATTTGTGTTTTTTTCTCCCTCATACCCATTCACTGGAGGGGAAAAAAAATACAAACACTGAATTCCTGTATCATGTAAGCAAAGTCAAGCAAAACAAATTCCTACATTGTTCATGTCTAAAAATATATTTCTTATGCTGCCTATTAGTCCGTCATTTCTCTGTCATTAGGTTCTTCTTTATCAGTCCTCTGGAATTATAGTTGATCATTTAGTTCATTGGAGTTCTTAAGTCTTTCAGAAATATTCATTTTTAGAATATTGATTGATATTAAAGTATAAATTATTCTTCTGATTTTGCTCCTTTTACTCTGTATGAGTCTTTCCACATCTCTCTGAAATCATCTTTTTCCTCCTTTCTTACAGCACAATAATATTCCATTACCTTCACTTCTTACAATTTGGTCAGCCATTCCCCGTGGCTTCCAGGTTTTTTGCCTGGGAACAGCTGTAAATATTTTTGTGCTCAATAGGACTTTCTCCTCTTTCATTGATCTCTTGTGTATACGCCTAGCAGTAGTATAGCTGGGTCAAAGGGCATGTACTGTTAGTAACTTTTTGTGCACAACTCCAAATTGCTTTCCATTCACAGCTCCACTGCCATCGCTGGCATCAGTGTGCCTGCTTTTCTCCAGTTCCTGCAACATCAACTTTTCTCACTCCTTATCTCCAAATAAAATGTGAAACCCTTCTGGGAATCAGGCATCCATTTGCTAATCTCCTTTGATTCATGCTGGTCATATAGTAGGAAGATTTTTTTAATCAGGAATGAGGAAACCTAAGTTTTCATCTAGGCTCTGCCATTAACTAGAAGTATGACTTTGTTCAGTCATTTCTCTTCTATAGGTATCGCTTTCCTCATCTTTAAAATGAAGGGGTTAGTCTCCAAGGCCTCTTTCAGCTCTGAAATTCTAAGAAATCTAATACATTTAAGTACCGACCTTACAAGCATCTCCCACCATCTCCTTCCACAAGTAGAACCAGTGGTTGGCAGCTATGACAATGAATTTGAATCTTACAGCAGCAGCTAAGTATAATTTCCTCTTTTCAGCAGGCAGTTGCATTGTTCAGATTGTTTTTCTCAGAAGTTTTTAACACTTTATCTGCTTAAAAAATAAGTACTGGCGACTAGTCATTGTGTGCTGATCTCTCACATCATTTGTTTTGGAATATATCTGAATTTTTACTATTTAGAAATGTAATTTAAAATATCCTGCCTCTTTCATTGACTAAAAGGAATGTGGAACAACATCATGGGGTGGAAAGGGCCAGGGTGGGGGAATGGAAGAAGGGGAGGAGACAGGGAAGGATGGAGAAAAAAACTGCTTGGCACAGTTTCTATGGAAATTGGGTAGACAGACAGAGACAGACAGATAGATAATGCTTATTTACATACATCTTTTCTGATAGGATGCAGATTCCAAGAAAGCACTGACTACTTTGTTTTTGTGTTTGCAGTGCCTGGCACATGATAGGCAATTAATAAATGCTTATTGATTGATTGATATAGTTAACAACTACCAAAGTAGAGTAGTAGCAATAAGAATAGAAAGGAAGAGACAGAGGCGGAGTAAGAATCTAGGGTACTTGGCACTCCCAAATGGATGTTTTTAAGGGGCCGGATTTTCCCCATTTGTTAAAGCAGTATTTCTCAAACTATATTCCAAGGAACCCTGAGATTCCATGTTGAAGTCTAGGGGTTTCCAATAAGAAAAAACATTGTAAGGCTGGGTGAATACAGTGTGCCAATCCATCTACTATGCTATCTCTGTTAGTAGTACAGAGTGTCTTTACTCAGCTTGTGTGGGGTAGCAGATTGACTGGTCAGGCTAAATCTCTAAAAGTAGGTTTCTTGTTCTTCTAAAAATCAATGAATGCATCCAGTAATTGTATGATAGTGTTAATCAGTTGATCATTAGTCAAAATAATTAGTATCTATATTGTTATGGTAGGGTTATGTTATGTATGGGGAGTATGTATGTGTGTGTGTGTGTGTGTGTGTGTGTGTGTGTGTGTGTGTTTTGTTGTTGTTATAATTTTTTGTACCAACATCCAAAATGGATGATTGGGTAAAATCTGGAAATGTAAAGAGAAAAGCAATCAAAAGCATTAAAACTAAGGCACTGAAAGAAACATGCAGGAGTCTAGTTCAGATACCTAATATATAGGAAATACAAATAAAATGATTGAGTTTCTTTCCAGTAGCCCTCATATAGCCAGTGTATTATGTTACCAAGTTTAAAACCTGTATATTTCCATGGTTCTGGCAAAATTACAAAGGCCTCTAGGAATGAAACGGTGAATTTATGGAGAAGATTCTCAAATTTTAAAAGAGAAACTATAATCAAGTGAAACAATACCCTCCTCTACTAGCTTATGTAAGTAAAGAGGAAAATAAAAATTCTTTTCAAAGCTATTATGAGCTGTGCAAAATATAGGACCTGTCATATTCAATGTGGTTTTCAATCTCAATAACAAGCAACACCATATTTGGTAATGTGGTTAGATTGGAAATAACATTGACCTCAACAATCAACTTCAGAGATTTTTTAAAATAGCCTTGTTAATTGCAATATCATTAATAGATTTTTTTTAAAAGGTTCATTTGAAAAGACTTTACTGAAAAACAAAGTAAAGTGTGTTTTGCTGCTGCAAAAATTTTGAGAAGCTCTGCCTTCAGTAATTTCCAGGGGGCAGCTAGGTGGTGCAATGGATAGAGCACTGGCCCTGAAGTCAGGAGGCCCTGAAGTCAGGAGGACCTGAGTTCAAATTGGCCTCAGACCAAACACTTGACACTTACTAGCTGTGTGACCCTGGGCAAGTCACTTAACCCCAATTGCCTTAAAAAAAAAAAAAGAAGTGAAACACAACTGAAAAAATGACTGAACAACCAAAAAAGTCATACCCATAAAAGGCAAAAAAATAAATGGGGGGGAAAAAAAGAATTTCCAGGAGAAATTTCTTACCTTCAAGTTGTAATACCAAGCAAATGGCAGCAGCTTGTGAACCCAGATGCCTTATTTCATCTTTACCCCTTGCCTTTCTTTCCTCTTGGGACAGACGTGGCTGTATTAATAAACCTGTAAACAACCACTTACACATATGCTGGAAGTCATAATAACTATTGATATTGATGGTGATGTTATTTCTTTTACAATCTATGTGTGGTATTTGTTCTGTTGCTTTGGGGGATGGAAAACAGGTAAAGTTTTTTTTTTTTTTAAGAGTCAATAAATAATATGTTTAGATCTATAAAATTTGACAGTTCTCTAACAATTAGCCCGACCATCTTGCCACTAGTGTGTTCTCACTACAGGAGTTCTCATCATTTGTTTGATTATTCAGAATAGCATTCGAGAGAATTACTCTCCAAATGGTTGGATTTATGTCAATATTTTTCTTATGAGGAAGGTCCTCTAGAATGGTAGTTGGAGGTAGGATGCCAACATGGATTTATGGAATCATAATTCTTTCCTGAGGTGATAGCCATGATCAGGTTTTATGCATCTAGTCAAAGTTATCTTGGAAGGGATTTAAACTGTATAAATAATGAGGCTCCAGGAATCGCTGATTTGTGTCATGCCTACATTTTTCCCAACATTCTCTGAGAAGAATGCCCTTCATCTCTGTATAAAGTGTTATTTCTTTATCCAGAAAGGTTAATTGCTGTCTGTTATTACTCTCAACTAATTAATTGGTATTTTGTAATAAGTCCTTCTCTACACTGGGGCCTATGAATCAAATTGGTTAGAAATTTCACTGGGAATTTCTTTTGCAGTTTGGAATTAGGGATCTGGTCTTTTAGAATTCATACTCCAAGTATCCCTTCACTTAGCTAATCAAAAAACATCAGAGTTGTCAGGCTACAAATATCAGAGGTACTATATATGCCCTTCCATTTAGTATGTGGAGAGAATGGATTCTATTGTGAAGTAGTCAGCTGAAGATGTCTTTATTATCACCAGCAGGACGACCAGTCAATGATGAATTCTTTGGTCATGGTACCTCATCAATTAGAGAAAAACTGAAAAAGTGTCCCCTAGTCCTAAGTAATCTCCTTCTACCCCATAGTGAAATGGTACAAAGGGAGGTAAAGGGGGCTAAGAATGACACCATTCTTTAGATCATCTATAACATTAACCGTCTGTACTCTGAGTATAACGTATTTGACCCATAGAAAGAATTGAACCAAATCAATGTTGATAAGCTCATGATAAATGAAGGCAGGAGTACATGAAGAAGTTGCAAGCGAATGGAAAGATAACTCACAGATGTGAGAGATGAACAGGAAGACGCAATGGGATGACTTTTGTCCTTCCTGCTTCCAAAGGTAGTAACTGCACAAGCCCCTAAAAGACCTCTCTGAAGGTAATTACAGTTTGTACACTGACATTTCATACTGAAGATGAAGACATAGAAAAAATCCATGAAGAACTTGATATGATTCTTCAAACCTAACTAACATAGACTTTGATATGTGGTGACCTCAGTATGAAGATGGCAGAGAATAATGGCAGGATATGAAAAGAAATGGGAAGAGATAGAAGAGAATGGAGTATATGGAAATATGTTTTTTTGTTGTTCAGTTATTTTTCAGGTGTGTCCAACTCCTCGTGACCCCATTTGGGGTTTTCTTGGCAGAGATACTGGAGTGACTTGCCATTTCCTTCTCCAGCTCATTTTATAGATGAGGAAACTGAGGCAAACAGGGTTGAGTAAGTCACCTAACCAGTAAGCATCTAAGGCCAGATTTGAACTCAGGAAGATGAATCTCCCTGACTCCAAGCCCAGCACTCTATCCACTGCACCACCTAGCTGCCCGTGGTTAGAGTATAAAAAGTGAAGGAGAGCAAAGACTTTATAGAGTACTCAGAAGTCTTATGCCAACATACTACGATTACTTTAAAAAAAAACGAATTAGAGGTGCTGGACATTCAGAATACTAAATAATATTACTAGAATGAAATCAACTTTCTCTTAACAGACAGGAATTTATTAGGACCACTCATCTATATGTAGGCAGAACATCAACCCAGAGCAGTGGTCAAAACCAACAACAAATGGGAAGAAAGGCCAATGAGAAGACATTGCAAGCAATCACAAATGAAACTTGATGTTCAAATGAGTTACTGATGTAAAAGAAAGGGGGGGGGGAGATAATGGAAAATGGTCACGTTATTGACCATGACTGCCATTATTTCCTGTAGGAGTTTAAGTGTTGTAAACACTTCCTTAGCTAGCGAAAGCTTGATTTCTCCTGGGCAGTGAAACATAACAGTCAAGGACAACAGAATATTAGGAAGTTGACAATGGAAGCTCATGAGCATTCCTCCCTCATGAAATAGTAGAAAAGCACTGGCGAAAAGGAGAAACTTTTGCTGTTAGATCAAATCAATTTGTGTCATCCCATTGGCTTTATACCTGTGTACCTGGCAGGAACCCCCCAAAAGTTGAAAAATCTGTTTGCTTTTTTTGGGGTGAGGCAATGGGGTTAAGTGACTTGCCCAGGGTCACACAGCTAGTGAGTATTATGTGTCTGAGGCCGGATTTGAACTCAGATCCTCCTGGCTCCAGGGCTGGTGCTCTATCCACCGCACCATGTAGCTGCCCCAAGCAAACAGATTTGTCAAGCATTTCTGTTGTGATCTATTTCCATCATCACTAGCCATGGAACTGTTTACATTTGGGCTCTTAAAAAACACTGCAGACCCTGATTGCCATCCATACATAACACAGGCAGCAGTGACCCCTTAAAAAGACAAAGTCAGAAAGAATGATTGGACCAAACTAAATATATTTAGAAGGAATCCTTTCTGGAAGCAGCTGTAATTTTAAAAAGCCATGAATAAACTATCTCAGGAAGGAGAAGATGTCAAAAGATTGGAAACAAACAATAATTGGCATTTTCACTGACTGTTCCCTGAGTCATAATAGCATCTACCTCCCAGGGTTGTTGTGAGGATAAAGTAAGATGATATTTATAAAATGTTATTATTATTATTATTATTATATCTTTCTTCCAACAGTGCAAATTGAAACCCAGGTGTGGCACCACTCTAGTGCAGGCCCTTATTACCTCATACTTGGAGTATTGCAGTGGCCTCTGGTTGGTCTGCTTGCCTCAAGTCTCTCTCCCCATTCCTTATGCAGCCCCTGAAGTGATTTTCCTAAAGCACAGGTACAGACATGTCACTCCCACTCCACTCCCACCCCCATTCAATAAACTCCAGTGGCTTCCTATTGCCTCTAGGATCAAATACAAAAACGGTCTGAGGCCAGATTTGAACTCAGGTCTTCCAGAATCCAGGGCCAGTGCTCTATCCACTGCACCATCTAGCTACCCCTGAAAGGCCTTCTTTGGAAGGAATTTTTTTTTAAACTTTTATACTTATGTATGGAATGAAGGTCACCCACTTCTATTAGTCTTCTATTACTTCAGAATCTCATGGGCAGAATGTTGCATGAGTCCACTTTTAAGCTTACATAGTATGCTCACTGCTACAGATTGCCATGCTCCTTGACACAAGGTAGTTCCCATCCTTAAGCAGTCTCAAGTAAAGGTTTCAAGGGTGGGACATTCTCTAAGGCTTTGGTAACATTGCTTTCAAGCATTAGTTAGACCATACCACCTCAAAATCTACCTTCCCTAAAAGGTTTTGTTTTGGTTTTGTTTTTAAGCCCTTGTTTAACAGATGCTGAATTATGTAGCAGTTGCCTATTGTATGATAGCCCTATAGGCCAACCTGTCTGAATAGGCCCTGCCAAAGTCTGAAATATGACTGGTGGCTATTCACAACTACAAAGTTCTTGGGGGTCAGGCACAATAAACAGACTGCTAACCAAATGAGCTGACTTTTCTCTGATTTTTTTAAATCATCCAAGAAAAATTCTCAAAGCTTCAAATGCCCCTTAATAAGTTTCGTTGTTCTGTTTATTCTACATAACTCAAGGCAACTCATTGGTTTTAGTATGTAATACTTACAATATAAATTCTCTCTTGGAGTTTCTCTACATTT
The DNA here is from genome assembly GCF_900497805.2 of Vombatus ursinus. Classification (NCBI taxonomy): domain Eukaryota; kingdom Metazoa; phylum Chordata; class Mammalia; order Diprotodontia; family Vombatidae; genus Vombatus; species Vombatus ursinus. Next base: position 6,062,434 of record NW_020951478.1, on the reverse strand, counting down.
CAGTAACAATGATTATCTGAATTTAGGCAGAGCCCAAGTGGAGTCAGGAAAACCCGAGTTCAAATTAGGCCTCAAGCACTTAACAGCTATGTGACTCTGGGGAAGTCACTTAATGCTGTTTGCCTCAGTGTCCTCATCTGTAAAATGAGCTGGAGAAGGAAATGACAAACCACTCTAGTATCTGCAAGAAAACCCCAGATGGGGTCATGAAGAGTTGGTGAGACCCTATGGTATATATGTCATAAACAGAGGAATCCATAAACCTATTTTCTCTTGCAACTAATATATCTGAAATTAAATTCTAACTTTGATCTTTTACACACACACATCTCATCAACTTAGCCAATGAGTCACCTATAGACTTTAAATCCACTATGTAGGTCTTCAATCAGGGAGAGAGAAAGCTAATATATTTAAGAATTCTGATTTATTTTTTAGTATCAAAAAACATACATTTGCCCTCCAACCAGTGAATCACACGAGATTCAAGCTACCATTGAGTAAGGAAAGTAGTGTTCTGATAAATTCTTGGAGTGTTGGAAGCTTGGTACTTGGCCCAGATTCTCTTTACTTAATTGTCACATTCCCAATTGTAGATGAATCAAATGTCCTTTGGATAGTGATATTTTTGTAACCTCTAAGGCAGGAATTCTTAATCTAAGATCCCTAAACTTATTTTTAATGGCAAGTAGTTAGTTAACAAACATTTATTAAGCACTTACAATATGCCAGACATTCAGCTAACCACTGGGGATGCAAAGAAAGGCAAAAGACAGTCCCTGCCCTGATGGGACAGACAGAATGGAAATAACTATGCGTTTAGTTATGCAGCCATATACCGGATGGATAGGAAATAATCAACAGAGGGAAGGCACTGTTGTTAAGAGGGATTGGGGAAGGCTTCCTATAGAAGGTAGAATTTTAGCCAGGACTTGAAGGAAGCCAGAAAGCAGAGGTGAGGAGGGAGAACATTCCAGGCATGGGGGTATGGGGAGGATAACCACTGAAAATGTTTGGAAAGAGGCTAGTATCTCTGTGTCAAAGATAATTGGGGAGGTGTAAAGTGCAAGAAGACTGTAAAGATAGGGGAAACAGGTTATAAAGAGCTTTGAATGCCAAAAACAATTGAGTGAGGAGAGGCAGGCAGACCCACCATTTGTAAGAGTCCAGGCATAAGGTGCACCAGGGCGGTGGCAATTATCAGAGCAGAGAAGGGGCATATGTGAGAGATGTTACAAAGATAAAATCAACAGGCTATGGCAACAGATTGGATGTATTGGGAGTTGGGAGATAGTGAAAAGTTGAGGATGATGCCTAGTTTTAGCTCTTGGAGAACTAGAAGGATGATGATGCCCTTAACTATAGTTGGGAAGTCTGGAAAGATATTACTAATATATTTTAATATAATGTATAATATTTGGCATTATATTTAGTGTAATTTAAAATATTATGCATTATAATTACATAATAACTAATATCCAATACAACATAATTATATAACAGTTATATATAATCAAACATTGTATAATATAATATTATTTAATACCATATTTTATATCATTTAAATGTTTAATTGTTACAATTAACCCTTGCTGAAAAGGAATACCATTACCCTGGCAAGCAAAATTCTAAAGCACTAAGATGTCAATGTGAAGTGTTAATTCTTTGCAGTGCAACTCAAATATGGTTTTCTTAGCTTAAACTCTTTGCTCCTTAAGATAAACTTATTTAATTTTGTTGTTATTTTGCAGGAATTTATTTTATCAGAAGATTACAACAAGATGACCCCTGTGAAAAACTACCAAGGTAGGAAATAGGGCTGCTATAGATTCCCAAAGAAAACACGGCTTGATGCTTTTAATGACTAGCTTTGTCATTAATGTCTAAAGGGCTGACATACTTAACTACAGCTAAGGGTGCTGTTTCTTTTTTGAATTAGATTCTTTTTTGGAGAAAGTAGATGGGAGAGTTTTTTCTTCCTTCCTCTCACTCTCTTTGTGAACATTTTAAATAGCTGAAATATTTCACTGACCTCAGTCCACCCCCAGCTTTCATTAGTGAGGTCTTAAGGTCCAGAGAATGTGCCAAGAAGATAAAATAATATAGAAGCTGCTACTCTTTGGGGAAAAGTCATTTCCCACAATAGTCCTGAAATTTGGTAAAACTCCAGCATGTGATGAGGTTTCTGAGTTGGCAGAGAAAAAAGATGGTTAGATGTTGATCTGGCTTTTGCTCAAAGTATGGATTATTAAGGAATACCAGAGAATTTCAAACCTTACCATAATCTTTAGGAAAAGGCAAGAAAGCTAATTACAGCTCTTGACATTTCCCTGTCCTTTAGCATTGGCAGGATCCCACTTGAAGTCCTTCTGGAAAGGCTACCATATAATGTAATTAACTAAGTACTCCCATCATAGTGGGGTTTTAGGTTACAGTGTGAAAGAATACACAGAATATTTCATCATGGAAAATGTAGTGATGATAAAAATAATAATATCAAGACTTTTGCCTTGTAGTCGTCTATTGAGGCAGTGTAGTAGAGTAGAAAAAGTCACAGATTTGGAGCCCTAAACTTGGGGACCTGAGTTAGAATCCTCATCTTCTATTTATTCCTATATGACCTTAGACAAATCACTTATCCTCTGGGGGCCTCAATTTTCTAATCTGTAAAATGAAGGGGTTAGATTAGATCACCGGATAGGTCCCATTCAGCTCTTGATCTATAATCTCTTTAAAATATCTGCTACCATCAGAAAGCCTGAAATCTGACCACAAACAATGGAGTGTGATTGTTCAAAGAAGTCGATGAAATTTTGTTCTGGTCAGAATTGATAGTATTCCATCTAGCTGAATTTCGACCGGCAATGGAACAAAGAAATTTTATAAGAGGTTCATTCCATTTTATGTAACCGTGTTCATGTGGAGGGAAAAACTACTGCCAGCTGCCCCTAATATGTTGCTAATATCTTTGTCCTTCAGGGGGTCCTAGGTCCTTTCATTATCCCCTCTGAGAGACGTATAGCAGCTGATGGCTGCCTCATCCACCTCGGCATTTCTTTTCCTCATGTAGCACCTTTTTTGTCATGACTAGGGGATTGAGAAGTAAGGCCAGAGGGAAGTTGGGAGTAGATCACACTTCACCACTGCCCTACCTCCTTTCACTAATGACCACAGAGCAAGGGCTTACTCTAATTTGAACCAGGATAGTGGTTAAACAAGAATGCTGAGTTAGAATGGAGTGCTAATGAGCCTGAGTTTAGAGGCTCAACTTCCATTCATGGCAATTCATTTCTGATTCTGTTCCAGGGATCGCATCCTAATCTAATTGTTATCATTGGTCAGAGACATTCAGAATATAGATATAGATAGATAAATTTTTTTGGGGGGTGTATATATGTATACATACCTATCTGTCTATCTTGATAGACATGACATCACTGTGGGAAGAGCTGCTGTTCTTACATCTGTCTGTCTGTGAGTCATACAAGGACAACATCATTAGCAGTGGTATCTCAGCCACCCAGGTTCTGCTGCTGTAACCGTCTTTTCACAACTATAAGACTAGAATGATCATTGTCTAAAGTTGGTAGCATGTTCCAATCTCCTTTGATCAAGTGATAAACTGTTTAACTTGAAAGAAAGTCATCTTGAACATTGTACACAGCAACAGCAGCATTGTTCAATGATCAGCTATGACAGACTTAGCTCTTCTCAGCAATACAATGATTCAAGACAATTCCAAAAGACTCATGATAGAAAATGTTATCCACATTGGGAGAAAGAACTATGGAGTCTGAATGAAGACCGAAGCATACTATTTTTACTTTTTTTGTTTTTTCTTGTAGTTTCCCCCTTTTGTTCTGATTCTTCTTTCACAACATGACTAATGTGGAAATAATGTTTGACGTGATTGTACATGTATAACCTGTATGAGATTGCTTGCTTTCTTGGGGAGAGGGGAGGGGAGGGAGAAAAATTTGGAACTCAAAATTTTACGAAAATGAATGTTGAAAACTATCTTTACATGTAATTGGGCAAAAAATAAAAATAAAAAAGTAATATTGGCCAAATTGGGGGTGGAGGGAGAGAAAGAAACTCATCTTTATCTAGCAACTAGCTCAGTGCCTGACACATAGTAGGTACTTAAGTGTTGATTGATTATTCTGATCTGAAAAGCTCTCAATAGTTCTGTCTTTTTCTGAGCAGATTTTGAGCATGCCTGTATACACACACACACACACACACACACACACACACACTCACTCACTCACTCACTCCTTGAGATTTTTTACCAGCAGAATTTTTCTCTGTTGTTTCTCTTCAAACCTTCCCAGATAGATATAGGTTGGGCAATTTCAGCAATGGAGGTTAGCATGAAAGCCCTGGTCATGCTATTGGATCTTAGTTGAGACTGGTCATGATGGTGTCATGTAGTATGTTTTTAACATTCTAGTAGCATTAAGATTATGTAGGTAGTGTTAAATGTATGGTTTAGATAAGCTCTTATGAAAAGCTGCTTGTTGTAATGAGCAGGGAAATGGCTTCTGCATCAAGAGTTCAGCTCCCTCCTGATATATCCTGGCTGCATGACTTTGGGCACGTCATTGGCCCTCTCGGTGCCCCAGAGGGCTCTCTCAGACCATTTGTGGCAGAGGAGTTGCCAGTCTGCATCATCCGGAGTGTGGGGCGGTCTCTTCGCTGGAAGCTCAGCGTACACAGAAACTGAGAGAGTCGGAGCAATGTAAAAACCCAGGCTATTATAAGATAGCCACTGGTATGTGTGCCTTGCTATTAAAGTTACTTGCTTTTTCCTTGTGTGACATTTGGGAATAAGAAGTTGCAGTTCTTTCAAAAGTATTTGTGAGGTCTGACAGAAAGCTTGACTTCCGAAGCTTTGCTATCAATGTGTAAGCTAAGCTTTTTAGTTATCATCAGTCAGTAAGTATTAATTAAGCACCTACTGTGTGCCAGGCACTGTGTTAAGCCAAGAAGTCATTATTATTAGACTAAACAAGCCAGCCATGCTGTCAGTGTTTGTCCAGACATTTTGTTGGGCTGTGATTGTCATTCAGCTAAGACCTGAAGTTACCCTTTTCTGTTACTGACATACAGAATACTTCAGGTGGTATTTGACTGTAATGCCCTGATGATTTATCAGTTTCCGCTGGGTGGGGGCAGAGGGAATGGCACATTCCTATTGAAATGTTTAACTCTCTTTTCCTGGTCTTCTGCTTAGAATGACAAATAGGTCTGTTGTCTTTTGTTTTTCAGCTCACCAGAGCAGGGTAACGATGGTCCTGTTTGTACTAGAGATGGAGTGGGTGCTGAGCACGGGGCAGGACAAATACTTCACCTGGCACTGCTCAGAGAGCGGGCAGCGCCTGGGAGGTTACCGCACCAGCTCTGGACCCTCTGGCTTGCAGTATCCTTAATTTTTTTTTTCCTTCTTTGAATGAGTTTAAGGCTTCTAGAATTTAAAAAGTTTTCTTGCTGAGTTGCCCTGTGGGAATGGGAAGTATTCTAGACTTCCCTAGCACTCAAGTCATCCTGGGTGTGGGGGTGGCTAGGGACTGAAGTGAAATAAAGTTTGTGCTATGCCACAGCCTGAGATGCATTGCATGAGAGATGAAATGGAGGCTGAGCTGTCTCTACGCTATAGCCTAGTCATACTCTGTCAAGTGCAGAGCCTAGCTGTCTGAAAGCAAAGTCAAGAGATCCACTCCAGGTGTATAGAAGAAGGAAATGCAAAGAACTGCAGAATGCAGACTTTAGGTTTTTTCTCTTACAGTGACAACTATCAGCCGATAGAAACCAAGGCTTCTGAACAACATCCCATCTGGTTAGTAGGAGATAAGACAGCTCAGAGCACATTACCAGGCAAACATATGGTGATGTTCCAAGTTTTGTCTCCAGCTGTGGGACTGGACCACACCATGCCCTCTTGAGCTGCCTAAGAGTGATGTTAACGGTCCCCGACCTTCACTAGATCTAACAATCTGCCGTCCCCCCAGAAAGGTTTATCGGTTGGGACGTGCAGCACTTAGCACAGCACCTGGCACAGAGTAGGCACTCTGTAAATGCAAGTTGATTGATTAGCAGAAAGGTCTGCCTTTCTGTAGCAAATATAACCTTTGAATGATCAGGCGAAGAGAGTAATAAGTTGATCACAGAATCATGGGTTTAGAAGGGATTTTGAGGTCCTAATTTTAAAAGCATACCTTCAGTAGGTCTACATTTCAGTTTATTTGACCAAACAGCAAACCTTTGCCCTGGTTCCCTGTCTCTACACCCATTCAATCCACCCTTCATAGTACTCCCAGACTAACACATAGGTCCGGACATTTCATTCTGCTCAGAAACCTTCAGTGATTTCCTGTCAAATAAAACTTCTTAGCCTTGCTTTGAAAGTCCTCCAATCTAATTACTATCTCCCTGCCTATTCTTATCTCCTGAATACTCTGTGCTCCCATCATAATGGAGTATGTCTCCCCTGAACGTGCCTCATACTTTTCCACCCCTGGGTTTTTTCTTGTTCACGTTGTTTCCTGTGCGTGGATGATGAACTGTTTACCTTGAAAGAAATTCATCTTCATCTAGCGCCCAGCTCAGTGCTGGGCCCATAGTAGGTACTTCAGTGTTGATTAACATGAGACTTTTATTCTGAGCATAAAAACTCTCAGTGATATGTCTCCCTTCTTCCACCCTTTGAATTCCCACTTATCCTTTAAAGTTCGGCTCTAGGGACAATTCTTCCATCAGTCTTTTTCTGATTAGCCCCTCAGACCTCATTCTGCACTTTGTTTCTTTGTTTGCCTTTCTGGTAGACTAGTTATATGTAATTGTGTATTGTTGTTATCTGCCGTATTTGTCTGATTTCCCCACTAGACTTAGGATAATGTCATACCTAGACTTTGTGTCTCCCCTGTTGCCTAGCACGGTGCTTTGTAACATAGAAGGCACTTACTAAATTCAGTTCAGTTTTAACAAGTAGTTAATGTGTACAGAGCACCATGCTGAGCAGTGGGAGAGACCCAAAGTTCAAGCCAGAGATGGGCCCTGTTGTCATGGAGCTTCAGCTTGATACATACACGGTAACTATACTGCAGTATTCTGTGTAGGTGCAAGTACGTAAAGGTAAGCAGGAAAAAAGATAATTTGCAAAGTCAGGAAGAAAAGCAGTGGTGGATACCTCCAGCTTTCAGATTCTCCCCTCCATATATGGGACTGAGACTTGAAAAATGTATGAAGTCATGTGTTCTGTGTTCCCCAGCAGCCAGATCATCTGCTTGGCAGTCCCTGCAGATGGGTGTCAGGACCCGGAGCCCTTCCCTCTTCTCTCGATGAGCCAACTCGCTTTGAAAGCTGTCAATTTCACTCTCATTTTCTACTGCTCATCACAGCCATGCTTTTGGAGAGATTTACCGAAGAGGAAGGGGAGCAGGCTGAAAGAAATTGTATCAAATTAGCATGAGATCAGATGGCAGCTTAATAATTATCTTCATAAAATTTTAAAATGTACTCTGCACTTAAGCTCTGATAATTGTACTTATTCAGTCTGTCAGTATTCAGTGCTATCTGAGACATCATTACTGTGACATTGAGCTGATAAAAAAGATTTTGCAGGTTGGTACCTTTTGTCCCCGGGCCCAGCATAACAAAATTCACTTTCAAGGCTACAGAGCCGAGGGAAAGAAACTTCCTAACCAGTGGCCTTCATTCACAGAGAGAGCTTTGTTAATAACTTGTAAAGCCTAAGTGAAAAAGCATCCCAGTGCAAAGGGAGAAGGAGGAACAAAAGATTGATCAAAAATGGGGTGGGTGGACCTGAATCCACCAGACAGACGTGTCTTAGGTCGGCCTACCACTTTGAGTCGCTAGTTTCTGTGCGCTGCATTTTGTGTGCATTATAGCTAATAGCTTTCCCATTTCTCCCATTTAAGGACAAGGAAGGCTGGAAGCGAGGGAGATAACCAGCCTATTTTGGGGGAGACACCAAACATGGCCTCTGACAGAAGTCAGTCAGTTCAGGAGCTTGGGCTGAAGCCCAAGATTTCTTCAAGCAACTGCCCTTGACACCTGCCTTTGAGGAAGTTGCAGCTGGGCTCACTTTTCAGTTCGGTTTAATAAGAACCTATCAAGTGCTTAATGTAGGCAGAAGGCTATGCTAGGCACTGGGTGGAATTTGAAATTTAAATAAAACTTCATTGCTGCCTTTGTGGAGCTCATAGGCAGTAAGGGGAGAAAACCTGTGCAAATAAATGGAGGTGAGAGAGCTAGGTCTAGGAGTGGCAAGAGTGTGGAAATTGGAGTCAGGAAGACCAGAGTTCAAATCCAGCCTCAGACCTAACAGCTGTTTGCCTCAGTTTCCTCATCTGTAAAATGGTAATAACAGTAGTCTGTTATGAGGACAAAAATGAGATATTTGTAAAGCATTTAGCACAGTGCCTGGCACATAGCAGGCACTATGTAAATTCTTATTCTCCCTACCTCAGTTCAAAAGAATATGATGGTGCCTCCTATTTTCCAATCATCGATGAGACATTATATGTATGCTTTGCCTCTCCCCTGTACAATTAATATTCCTAAAACGCAGGGCTATGTCCCTTTCCAACTCAAAAATCTTGAAAGGATTCCTCTTCCTTTTAGGATAAGAGATAAGATCTTGTCATTTAAAGCCTCTACCATCTGGTCATCACTGACCTTTCTAGACTTGTGAAGCCTTTCCTGGCCTCTCCACACTCCCTCTAACCCAGCTGTTAGTTCTCTCTCCCTTCTCAGGTTACCTTGTAGTTACTTATCTGTTTACATGTTCTATCTCCCAAATAAAATGGAAACTACTTGAGGATGAGAGTGTTTGGTTTTTGCCTTTCTGTCGCCCCAATGTCCGGTACATAATTAATGTATGTGTTCATTAAATTGAGTGGTGTGTGTCAAGCCCAGAAAGAAGATAGACCTCTGTGCAAAAGGATATGAAGAAAGAATGGCAGTTCACCTTTATCTAATTGTCAATGTTTGGTCACAGCACCTTTCTCCAGAGGGGACAGCACCCTCTTACTCCATCATTTGTCACAACCACAACCGTAGCTACAACATTGATTCAACATAATTTACAGTCTTACCCGTCTTCTTTGCATGTGCAAAGGACCCTTGGGTTTCAGCTTCCTTGTTAGTTAACTGGTGGCTGAGCTAAATCCAGCCAACGTAGTGGTGGTGATGCTAACGGAAATGACCATGAACTATGCAAACACTCCTGAAAAGAGTGCCTGACCTCAGCTAACTCCCCCTTGCTGGCTCAGAATTTGGAGCCCCAGTGGCAGCCCAGCAACTGGAAACATATATTTAGCCAACACTAGAACACTGGCCGCTTGACAGTTTGGGCTTTAGCCAGAGAAATCTCCGCCAGGGACCAGCTGACTTTCCTTATTCCAGAATGTTTTTTTCTGGATAATGACTAGATATCTTGGACACATTGCAAATAGGCAGTCAGATAGCGTTTGGAAAGAGATTTCAAAACAGGTCCCATGAAAAAACACACATAATCAATCAATCTCCATCTTCCTAATTCTATGTTTTGTTTAATATTTTGTTTTGTCTTTTGATTTATTTATTCATTCATCCATTCCTACATTCATTCATTTATTTGTTTAATTATATTTGGTTGGGAGAAAGAGAGGAGAATAAGGCTAGATAAGTCACAAAATTTTCTGAATGGCATGGTTAAGAGATTTATTTTCCTTGGCAATGGAGAAGTAGACTTGGCTAGATAGGTGAAGTCCACAGATTATCCACAGACTTCATTTTAGGCCATGTTTTTAACTTTTCTTTTTGCTAGCAGTCTTGTAAAAGTTTAAAAAGAATCAGCTGATTTCAATTTCACTTTCTTTCCACTTCTTTCTCCATCTTGTAAGAGGAACATGGTGCCTGGTACATATAGTAGGGACTTAACAAATGCTTATTTGTTAAAAAGATGGATAAGTAGTAAAATTGAGCCTTGAATACTTGGATCTCTTTGACTAAGAGTGCTGTATATAAGTTGTTCTTCATCATTGTACAGTTTGACACAACAGGATGAAAGACTCAAGGGTATGCCACAGGTTAATAAGGACTTATTAAGTGCCTACTATGTGTCAGGTACTATGCTTGGTTGGTACTATGAATGTTGTTGTTAATTCGTTTCAGGTGTATCCAATTCTTCATGACCTCTTTTGGGGTTTTCTTGGCAAAGATACTGGCGTGGTTTGCCATTTCTTCCTCTAGCTCATTTTACAGATGAGGAAACTGAGACAAACAAGGTGACGTGACTTGCCAGTGTCACACAGTGATTTTGAACTCAGGAAGATGAGTCTTCCTGACTTCACTCCTGGCACTTTATCCTTTGCACCACCTAGCTACTTTTGGCACTGTGAAACAAAGACAGGAAGGAAAGAATACCTGCCCTGTATTTTTTTTTTTTTTTAATTTTGAGTTCCACATTCTCTGTCCTTCCCTCCCTTCTTCCCTTCTTGAGAAGGCAATCAGTTTGATATAGGTTATACATGTGCAATCATGCAATATATATTTTCATATTAGTAATACTGTGAAAGAAAATATACCCCCCCCAAAAAAAACCCAAGAAAAATGAAGTTTTTTTTTTTAAAAAAAAAAGTATGCTTCAATCTGTATTCATACTCCATCAGTTCTTTCCCTAGGGGTGTGTAGTATTTTTCATCATAAGTCCTTCAGAATTGTCTTGGATCATTGTATTGCTGAGAATAGCTAAGTTGATCATCATATTGCTGTTAATGTATACAATGTTCTCCTGGTCCTGCTCACTTTGCTTTGTATTAGTTCATATAAGTCTTTCAAGATTTTTCTGAAATTCTCCTACTCGTCATTGTTTATAGCGTAATAGTATTCCCTCACAATCATATACTACAACTTGTTCAGCCATTCTCTAATTGATGGGCATCCCCTTAGTTTCCAATTCTTTGCCACCACAAAAAGAGCTGCTATAAACATATAAACATTTTTGTTATAAGGACCTATAACCTATATATATATATAGGTCCTTTTCCTTTTTGTTTTTTTATCTATTTGTGATACAGATCTAGTAGTGGTGTTGCTGGATTAAGGGGTATGCCTGGTTTTATAACCCTTTGGGCATAGTTCCAATTTGCTCTCCAGAATAGTTGAATCAGTTCACAACTCCACCAACAGTGCATTAGCATCTAGCTTTTCCCACATCTCCTCCAGCATTTGTCATTTTCCTTTTCTGTCATATTAGCCAATCTGATAGGTGTGGGGTGGTACCTCAGAGTTGTTTTAATTTACGTTTCTCTAAATAGTATTGATTTAGAGCATTTTTTCATATGACTTTAGATAGCTCTGATTACTTCATCTGAAAACTGCCTATTGATATCCTTTGACTATTAGTTGGGGAATGAGTTATATGCTTATTCATTTGACTCGTATATGTGAGAAATGATATCTTTATCAGAGAAACTTGCTGTAAATTTTAATAGTTCTTCCTGTTTATCCTGCTCTTTCTTCTTTCACCCTGTCCATCCTCAAAAGTGTTTTGCTTCTGACTACCACCTCCTCTGGTTCACTTTTCCTTCTATCAGCTCCCTCCCTTTTATCAGTCCTCTTCCCTTCTCTTACTTATCTCCCTTACCTCCCACTTCCCCATATGGCAACATAGATTTCTTTACCCAGCTGCGTATGTCTATATATACTCCTTCTAACTGGCCATAATAATGAGAAATTTCTTACAAGGATTTACAAGTATCAAATGTAAACAGTTTAACCTTTTTTAATGCATTATGATTTGTTTCCTGTTTACCTTTTTATGTTTTTTGAGTCTTGTATTTGAAAGTCAGATTTTGTATTCAGCTCTGGTTTTTTCATCAAGAATGCTCGAAAGTCCTCAACTTCATCGAATGCCCACTTTTTCCCCTGAAAGATTATACTCCATTTTTCTGAGTAGGTGATTCTTGGTTGTAATCCTATCTCCTTTGTCCTCTGGAATATCATTCCAAGCCCTCTTAATGTAAAAGCTGATAAGTCCGGTGTTATCCTGACCGTGGCAACACAATATTTGAATTGTTTCTTTATGGCTGCTTACAATATGTTCTGTTTGACCTGGAAACTCTGGAATTTAGCTATAATATTCCTGGAAGTTGTTGTTGGTTTCTTTTTTTTAATTAGGAGGCATTTCAAAGTTAACTGACTTGTCCAAGGTCACACAGGTTGTAAGTGTCTGAAGCTGGATTTGAACTCAGGTCCTCCTGAGTCTAGAGCCAGTACTCTATTACACCACCTAGCTGCCCCTCCCCTCATTTTTTTCTTCACTTTGTTAGCTGTGTATTTTTGTTTTGTTTTGTTTTGTTTTTTCGTAAAAGATTCTGGTTTTTTCCATAACTTATAAACGTAATTTACACTAATTGGGGCTAGTTGGGGAGAAGGGAGGGAGAGGCCAAAGGAAATGGATGGAACTGGGAGGCTCGGATGGTGGGGCACCCTCCTGTGGCCATCATTGAGGCAGGACAGGGATGCCTAGCCCACATTGCACTCTCAGAAGCCCAGCTCCACCACATGGGGAGAAGAAAGGCTCCATCTTGGGCACCTCCCCCTCCATAGCCCTTCCCCAGGTGTCCTAGATCCCAGAGCCCTTCCAGGAATGGGGAGAGGTGGCAGGGGGATAGGGCTTCCAGTATTCTGAAGTGTGTCTCTAAAAACCTGAAGTCTCCCTGTCCACTCCCAAGGTCTCCCCAAGTCCTGGGGTCTCCCCAGTAGACTGAGCTCTCCCCCTATCCTAGCCCTTGGGAGTTTTGGGTACCCCTCTTCCCCAGCCTGGGAGTGAACAGGATGGGTGGTGTGATGGGCTCAGCCAATATTGAGGCCAAAACCATGCTGGAACTTGTTCTTTCGATGGTTGAAGAAGGCACCCAGGGCCAACACTGGATGGGGGTGGGGCGAAGCTTCTCCACAGCTGCATCCACGATCCAGTTACTGTCCATGGAGCTTTCGAAGAGGACATTGGCCTTGGGGTGGTCCAATTGGAGGCAGAAGGAGATATAAGTATCCTGCATTCAGGTGCTGGCTTTGAACTGCACCCTGACTTGAAGCTGGTCACTGGCTTTGTGGTAATATGTGGCATGGGCTCCTGGTTGAGCCATGGTCAAGGTTTCCAGCCAGTTAGGTACTGTGTACTTTCTGCCAGAGACATGATGGTGCCTCCCTCTCCCAGCCTTTGGTGATAAACCAGCTCCCTGCCTAAGGCCAGGCATGGAGTAATACTCTGAAGGTAGTGAGCCACTAAGATCCCCTCCAGTACATTGGGGCTCCACCACGGCTGTGAAGTTGGAGCCCCTCATTTTTATTTCAGGTGGTGATCAATGGATTTTTTGAATTTCTATTTTCCCTCTGGTTCTAGGATATCAGGGCAGTTTTCCTTGATAATGTCTTGAAAGATGATGAGTAGGCTTTTTTTAATCATGACTTTCAAGTAGTCTTTTTTTTTTTGTTTGTTTTTTGGTGAGGTAGTCATGGTTAAGTGACTTGTTCAGGGTCACACAACTAGTAAGTGTCAAGTGTCTGAGGCCAGATTTGAACTCAGGTCCTCTTGACTCCAGGGCCAGTGCTCTATCCACTGTACTACCTAGCTGCTCCTCCAATAATTCTTAAATGATCTCTCCTTGATCTATTTTCCAGGTCTTGTTTTTCCAATGTGATAGTTCATATTTTCTTTTATTTTTTCATTGTCTTGATTTTGTTTTATTGTTTCTTGATGTCTCATAGAGTCATTAGCTTCTCCTTGCCCAATTCTGGTTTTTAAGTAATTATTTTATTTTGTACCACCTTTTCCATTTGGTCAATCCCAGTTCTACTTTTTAAGGAGTTCTTTTCTCCAGTGAATTTTTATACATCTTTTTCCTTGTGGCCCATTCTGCTTTTTAAGGTGTTCTTCTCTTCAGTAGATTTTTGTGCCTCTTCCATTTGGTCTATTCTGTTTTTTGAGGTATTGTTTTCTTCAGTATTTGTGTGTGTGTGTGTGTGTGTGTGTGTGTGTGTGTGTGTGTGTGTACCTCCTTTACCAAGCTGTTGACTCTTTTTTTTTATTGTTTTCTGGCATTACTCTCATTTCTTTTTCCAGTTTTTCATCTACTGCTTTTAGTTTATTTTTAAAATCCTTTTGAGCTCTTCTAAGAATTCTTTTTGGGCCTGAGACCAATTCATGTTTTCCTTTGAGGCTTTGGATGTAACCATTTTGACTTTGTTATCTTCTCCTGAGTTTGTGTTTTGCTCTCCCTGCCACCATAGTAACTTTCTATGGTCCGGTTCTTTTTTTTTGTTGTTTGCTCATTTTCCAGCCTATTTCTTGACTTTTAACTTTATGTTATAGTTGGGCTCTGCTCCCAGGGCACTATCCCAGGCCTCAGATTTTTTGTGCAGTTGTTTTCAGAGCTAGGTCTGGGGGTATGCAAGTTTTCAGTTCTTCTAAGGTACTATGATCTAAAGAGAGTTGTCTTTACTACTTTCTTGGCCTGTGTTGTGGTCTGTGAGGTACTATAAGCACTCTTTTTCACCCTCGACCTGTGACCATGGTCCATGTTCCCCAGAGGCCACAAGGTCTGGTATGCAAGCGCTCCTCCTAACCCTGGGACTTTCACCCAGGACTGCAACCCAGATCCAAGTATGGGAAATGCAGTAGAGACCTGCACCTAGTGCCAGCAAATGGATCCCTATGATCTCCCCAGTTGTCTGATCCCCTTCTGGGCTCTGGGCTAAGAGCTCGTGTAGCATTCAGTTGCCCCCACGGCCTGCTGCTGGCTCGCATGGCGCACGGGCCTTCGGCCTCTCTGGGTGGGCTGTACTCCACTCTCACTCATGAGTGGCAGACTTTTCCTGCCAGCCTTCTAGGATGTCTTGGGCTGGAAAGTTGTTTCACTTGGTTCTTTTCTGGGTTCTGATGCTCCAGAATTCATTTTGAGGCATTTTTAAAAAGTTGTTTGGAGGAATTTGGGAGAGCTCAGGTGTGTCTCTGCCTTTCCTCTACTGTCTTGGCTCTATCCCCTCCAGTCCCTGTTTAAAGGAGTTTATGTCCTATTATGGATAAGCAAGATGGTCTCAGATAAGGAAACAAATACAAAGCCCAACACTGAGCTCTATATTTGCCTCTCTGCTATGTTTGTTTTCACTATGTATTTTCTTTTTTCTGCTTCTCTTTACCTTTGAAAATCATTAATACACAGTTGTCATCTCACTTAGCCAGATTTCCAGGTTACCCAAACCATTCTGCTGTGCAGAGGGACTGACGTCTCTGCCTTATTATGATCAAGTTATAATCCAAGTATTTGTCTGGCTTTCTAACAAATGATTCCAGAAAGGTCTCAGCCTGTAATTAGACGATGTTGGACAAATTTCCAGTACATCAACCCACAAAACAGGGTGTAGAGTATCTCCCCAACTGTATCTGACCTCTCTGGCCCATTTGTATCCAGGGAAAAGGTCCTAAGGGCATTTACTGGGATTATGTGGATTTCTGCATACCAGATTATAGCTGATCCCAATCAATCTAGATATATGAGGTTGTATTAATTTCATTTTCTTCCAAAGAAATTTGGTACGTGTTCTTTTTAAGTGAATTTTATTATCAACCTTCCCATCAGAAATATTACTAGGAATCATATTGAGTCTATTCTTTCATTTATGTTCTTGTCACAGTTAATCAAGATAAACTCTAAGGTAGTGTTTACCAATTTAAATGTTGTTCTACTTCCAGCTGGTAACTGGTTAGAAGTGTGTTATAAGCACTTTGGTGTTCTCTTTGTCACGATTTTTAAGAATTAAAAGAATATGTTTTCTTTCCTTCCTTTCCATCCATTTTTCTCTTCTTGATAAACATCCCTTAACACTCCATACCAGATTTGATGTTGATACCCGACACGTGTTTGTAGGCGACCATTCAGGACAAGTTACAATCTTAAAACTGGAGCAAGAACACTGCAGCCTTGTCACAACAATCAAAGGACATACAGGTAGGTATGAGAACAGTCATCAAAATATGGCATCAGGGCACATACCGCCTCAAACCACCTTGAGATTATAGAGCACAAGCCTGTGAGGGAAGCAGAGAGGGTGCATATATAGAAGTAGAGAGACCACAGTCTCTGATTGTGTGGTTGTGCTGGGTGCTTATACGTTCTGGTTTCAGACAGCTCCAATAGGATAAATGTCAGCATTTTTCTATAGCAGTCACAACATAAGAGGCATCAATCTGTTTGGAAAATGATAGTTATTTTGTTTTTTTCATACCATATTAAGGAAAGCTTATTTTGGTAGACATTAGTAAGATGTTGTTTGAGACTGTGGCAGTGGCCCAAATCTGTGGAGAGAGGATGGGAGGATACAACTGTTTACACTGTCTCTTACTCTCACTCTGTATGTAATGAACATTTAGTTTGGTTGACCTGTGTGATATATGTAAATGTTTCATTATTTTCAACTAAACTACTTTAAAAAAACTTACTTAGTTTAGCTTTTGCATTAAGACTCTTTGGGTTTGAAAGTACGACCAGTCTCCCTACCCACATCATACCCACCCAATATGTCCAGCTTTATGTTGCGTAGGTATTATAATATATCTGTGCTCAGCCCATGATTGAGCTATTAGAGAAGTGATTGTTCCTAGTTTTTATAATTATTTCATAGTTGTTACGTGCATACCACAGAACATGTGATCATTAAGTGTTTTTGTGGTATTTTAAGACCCGTTTAGCCAGAGCTTTTTCAACTGCATTTTGGAAATTGACTTGCCTGTGTATCTAACTTTGTTGACCTGCTAGATAGATTGGTCTACTCATTCATTAATTGCTACAGGACAGGGATAGGCCTCTAGAGAAAGAAGACCTGGATGTGGACTTTGAATGAAACTGAGGGGAAGAAAGAGAAGATAGGATCTAGAACTTCTCAGGACCCCAAAAGTCATCTAATCCTAGACCTTCCTTTTCCAGATGAGGAAGACTGATGCCCAAGGAGGTTAAATGATTTTCCCAAGGTCACAGTATCAGAAACAGGTTGTTAAGCATCAGAAGCAGGATTTGAACCCAAGGTTCCCTGACTCCAAAGCAGGTCCTCTTCCCACTGTTTGTTCCATGCTGCCCTTCCATGTGAAATGGGGGAAACGATCTGGTTGATTAGGTAGTATTGTTTTAGGCATTGAAAATGTATGCAGGAAAAACAACTGAAAGGGATAGATACCTTAATGAGACCACCAGTGCCATATGTATCAATTGGGAGAACCATATTATCATGGTTCTTTTTACATAGTTTTGACGATATTAACAATAGTCTAAACAGATGAGAATGAGTGATAATATTCTGCAGATTACTTTTACAACAGCACTGTATGGTTAAAAACAAAAGATTTCAATAAAATTTAATTTGTTCTTTTTAAAGCACCATAGTGTGGTAAAAAGAACCCTGATTTTGGGGGAGGGAGGCTTCCCTTAGCCTTGGTTTCCTCATCTAGGAAGTAAGAGTTAGACTAGACAATCCAAAGGCACCCTCTAGCCCTAATATTTTTCTATTTTTCAATGATGAAATCCATTCCAGCCCCTAAGAGCCATGACTACAAGGAAATTCTCCTCTGCCTGATAATATCTCTTCTATTCCCCAACCCATACCCCTTTGCAAATAAAGGACATTAATAAACCCTCTTTAACTTTCTGCTCTGGTGGAGCAATCCCATTTTCTGTAACCTTTCCTCATAACTGCCATAAAGCAAATACAGGAGGAAAAAGTTTCTCTGACTTGGAGCATTTGAAGATGGGTGTTTGGGGTTTATTTTCTCTTTTTAGATGTTTGTCATAGTCCTATGAAAATGTCTTTAGACCCAAGTTGAGTGTAAAGTTTTTAAGAACAAAGTAAAGGGTAGTTAAGACAATAGCCTACTCTTCTGGTTGGGTCAGGGTCAGATTTCAGCCTGCTGCTTTGATTATTTAATCAGTCTATTACAATATATGGCCTGTAACTATTTCTCTCTGTTTTGTGCTGCTGCCAACAGAAGCAAGCAGACCTCTACAACTGTTCTGTAAACCATGAGTGGCCTCTACATTGTATAGATTGTAGGCCTGTACTGCTGTAATTAGATTTATGTTTTTTCTCAAGTTGACAGCGTTCTTATCTATTTTTTCTAACATCTCAATGAGGTAGGGAGGGAAGGAGGCAGAACCAAAGGGAAGTCTCTGACCAACCTGTAGCAGGTCTTAGGTTCACATATCATTATTATTCTTATTGTTATTTCTCATTTCCAATATTAGTTTGGTTCCAGTGAAACTCATGGCTTTGAATCTGCACCATGGGAAGCCAATGGGGCCTACTTTGGATCACAACTCTCTTGGCAATTCCAAACTGATTCTCACGTCTCTAATGAAAGATGCAAAAACTGAGTTAATTCTGGGTACCCCAACTACCCTAGGTTAATGTTCTTGTTAGTAGAACAGAAGATCACATTTTGGTTGGGTATCTGCAGGGCCCACTTCCAATCCCATCAAAGAATGAACCACATTCATGGAAGGGTAAGGGTCATCCCTGAAGATGACCAGTACCCCATTGGTTCAGGTTTTAACTCAAAAAGGGTTCAGTGCTGAACTAAACCAGCTTTGAATAGATAGAATGAATGAAGTAGCCATTTGAATTACTACATTAGTCCTGGTTGTAGCTTAGGGTACTAAGCTACATGATCCTTAGCTAGGTCCTTTTATAAAAAGCAAAACTTGAATTACTGGGGAAGTGGCCTAAGTATCCCTTAAATCTTTATACCCAAAGGCCAAAGCATAGCATTTCAACTCCTCAGAGACATGGAACTAACTGGTTTTGTGTTCTTATGCTCCCTCTGCTGGTTTCATTTTTTTTGCAAGTACAGGAACATTTTTTAGGGCTATGCAGACTTCTTTGAGATGTTTGCATGGACCAAAGAATCTTCTACCAGAGCTATCACTTTGACCTAAAAGGATAGGGAGGAGAAAAAGTCAGACCTTGACAAGCCTCGCTAATTAATCTTTTTTAACTTCTAAGATTATAATGTTTAGAATAAGCAAATTGGACTTATAGGAGAAAAAAGGCCTCTCTACAATACCGTTAAGGCAACCTAATTTAATATGCATTAAAAGTGTTAGGTATAACTTGTTATAAGACCTATTGAAATACTACTATACAAAACAAAAACTCACAAGACTAGAAAAGACATCTTATACCAAATAAATATTTCCATTC
Organism: Vombatus ursinus; assembly: GCF_900497805.2. Classification (NCBI taxonomy): domain Eukaryota; kingdom Metazoa; phylum Chordata; class Mammalia; order Diprotodontia; family Vombatidae; genus Vombatus; species Vombatus ursinus. The sequence continues at coordinate 6,043,177 of NW_020951478.1, read as the reverse complement.
CAGGGAGGCTCTTCAGTGAAGCAAAGTTAAATGGGTATGTTTAGTTTTGTGAAAACAGGCCAGCTGTTTCCAGTGACTCAGTTTATACAAAGTGCACCTTTAGTTAGAAGACCAGATTTTCTCGAGGAGTGTCCAGGGGTGTCCTCAAGCTTTATAACGCATTCACACTCTTAACATTGATCCTGTGGCATCAGATGCTGTACTGGAAGTAACACGGAGGTTGTGACGTGTGAGGCCTTCTTCAGTTTTCTTCTTATTTCCTACGCTTTTAGTTTATTCTCTTCTAAAATATATTGACTTTCCCAAGTAAGACACAATAGATTTTTAGGACATGTACAGTTCCAATATCCTAAAGATAGTGTGGCATAGTAGATATAGAGTGCCAATCTTGGGCACAGAAGACCTGGGTTCAAATCCTATCTCAGACATTTACTGGCTTTTTAAACATGGACAAATCACAGGATCCTGCTGTGGAAAGTGTGATAGTTAGAGAAGAAGGATAAAGAGATTTCTATGCAGTAGTGAGGGCCTATTTGAGTTTCAATAACATAAATTTGTAGTGAACTCAGCCATCACATTATGAGACTTTCTCCAGGATTGTTCAGCAGTATGTGAGTAGGAGTAGAGGTGCAGGTAACCCAGGACAAGTGCTTGGCAAGGTGTGAATATAAACAGCCATTCTTGTTGTGAAAAAAGTACTTTAAGTAAATGTTCTTCCAATTGTAGACTTTTCTAGTTATTTCCATCCCTGGTTTTGCTATGCTCACATGATGTTAAGCAGGATTGCAAAATTTTCAAAAATTAATGAAAATATACCCTAGAGAACATGGGGGAGGGAAAGAGTCAAAGATGAGAGATGTTATAAAAGAAAATTTAAATGAGGGGATGTCATAATTCTAAAAAGATTTTAAATCAGTAATGTAATCATTGGGAGAAATGGTGTGTTACTTTTTCCAAAGTTATTACCACATGATCTTGAAAATTATAGTACCAAAAAGAAAAAAAACCTTCCCATTGTGCATGGTTTATAATAAAGCAATTTGTTTGTTGAGAGGAAGTCCCACTTGTAGAAAAAAAAATTTTGTATTTGAGATTGTAGGGAATGAACAAATATTGCAGTTTATTGTTTTTATGATCAAGTGTGACAAAAATATTATTGACAATTGTGTGTGTGTGTAGGCAGATCTGAGGGGGGAGATGAGATGCATAATGATTTTTCTTTATGTGATCTCTCAGGAACGATTTTAAATAAAATTTGAAATTGAAGAGAAATTTATATTCAGAAGATAGTTTCAGAGAGCAGGAGACTTGGAGAAAAGACTGGTGATAACTTGTATTAAATCATGTCAAGGAAATAGGATACTGCTGAAGGAAGTGAGGAAGAGATAAAAGCAGGAGAACAGGCTTAATAAATTAACTGGGTAAATTGGAGAAAATGATGCAGAAACAATGAAAAGCAGAGAATGATGATATATTCAAAAGCTATTAATTATAATCAAGTCACTTGGAATATATGTATATGTACATAGATAGATCTTGTTCCTCTCTTTAAAAAATTCTCCTGAGAAAGCATTGTAGAAGAGAAACTTTTCAAAAAAATCTTTTAAAAAACTTTTTAAAATTGAAAAACCATGAAAGTGGAAATCATCCATTACAGACGAAGAAGCAGAGAGAGAGAGAGAGTGTGAGTGTATGTGTGACATGCATGTATACACACACATATGTATTACTTTTGTTCCCATCTCTTTAAAAAATTCTTCGGAGACAAACACAAAGCACTTTTTGTTCTCTCTAGCAGTTTCTGTAGGATAGTAAAGTAAGATAAGAAATCTTTTGGATAGTGTGTTACAACAGCTATCAGGAATACTCCTTTGTATAATAGCTAACACTTCCATAGCGCCCAGGCAGCTAGGTGGCACAGTGAATAGAGTGCCAGGCCTGAAGTCAGGAAGACTCATCTTCCTGAGTTCAACTGTGGCCTCAGACACTTACTAGCTGTGTGCCCCTGGGCAAGTCACTTAACCCTGTTTGGTTCAGTTCCTCATCTGTAAAATGAGCTGGAGAAGGGAATGGCAAATCATTCTACTATTTTTGCAAAGAAAATCCCAAAAGGGGTCATGAAGAGTTGGACACGACTGAAAAATGACTAAACATCAAATATAGCTCCTGCTTTGTACCAGGCACTGTGCTAAGTACTTTACAATTATTATCTAGTTTGATCTTCACAACAAGCCTGAGAGGTAGCAGCTATTATTATCTTTATACAGATGAAGAAATTGAGGCAGAGATTTAAGTAACTTGCCCAGGGTCACGCAGTGTCTGAGGCTGGATTCGAATTCATTCAGATCTTCCTGACTCCAGGCCCAGTATTCTATTCATTGCACCATCCAGTTGCCCTGGTATGTTCCTAGGCTCCTCACTGTCTTGTATTACAAAAGCTACTGCTAGTCACACTGTACATGCAGGCTTAGTACCTTTCTTGTTGAGAAGATGAAAGAATGGGTCTGGTTTCCAGAGACTCTTTTCCATTATTCTGTAGTCAATCCTACCAGGTACACACAGAGCCTAGGAGGTTTCCTCTTCTAGGGATCCCATCAGCTATCTTCTTTGAAACCTTATTTTCCTCACTGTATGTGTGTATATAAGCATGTCTTTCCTCTTGTAGGAGGGGTGACAGCCTTATGCTGGGACCCAGTCCATCGAGTGCTATTCTCTGGCAGTTCTGATCACTCTGTCATCATGTGGGACATTGGTGGAAGAAAAGGAACGGCCATTGAGCTCCAAGGACACAAGTAAGTCACGGACAGCCTGCTGCCCGGGCTGCAGCTGCTTTGTTCTTTTACAGAAGGAACGGGAGACAAACCTTTCAGTTGGAGGCTGCAGTAAAGGGCCTTGCTCAGTCACTGATTAGGCCTTAGCATGTGAAATCCTCTATGTTAAAAGAGCTTAGCTGGAGCTCCAGAAATGTGCTTCTTGCTTTAGTGGGTCTTAAGTCCAGGCTTGTAGGTCAAGTGTCCAGCCTTTTATTAAGTGCTTACTGTGTTCCAGTCATAAGGATACAAAGAAAGGCAAGACAGCCCCTGCCCTTAGGGAGCATCCATTCTAATGGCAAAGTCAATATGCTAACCACCAGGTACAAATAGGACATCTATTTGCAGATATCCAGGCTAATCTGGAGGTGGTCTTAGAGGGAAGGCATTAGCATTAGCTAATTAGCATGAAGGGGATCCAGAAAGGCTTCCTGCAGGAGGTGGGTTGGGTGGAAGCATAGCCTTTTTATTGGGCTAAAGAGGCTGTTGGAAGAAATAAAATAGAGTTAGCAACAGCCAAAAGAAAGCATCTGGGAAGCAGGGCCAAAGAACAGATGTCAGGAGGAAGGGATATGAGTACTTCCACCACTCTTGAAAGAAAAATGGCTACTTTGTTGATGCATAATGAAACTGTTCATTTGTTAAGGTGTCTTTTCTTTTTTTAATTTTTTTTCCAAGTACTTCTAAAATATACATTATTTCATTTACTCTTCACATACCTGGGAGGGAAATATTTATTGCCCATTTTTCAGAGAGAATATGAAGGTCCAAAGAGTTGGTAAGCAACCAAATCTGCATGGTTCCTAAGAACCAGACCTAGAATCCAGCTCCTCTTTGTTCAGTGCTCTGTCCACTATACTGTATGTACCACAGACCCTGACTTGCTTAGTACTATACCTTTTATGGGTCTTGTCATGGAATTGTAGGATGATAGCTCAAAGACCATTCAGTCCATCACTTACATTTCACAGATGAGGAAACAGCCCCAGAGAAGTTAAGGGACTCCCCCAATGTCATACAGGTTGTAATCATCCTAGGCAGGATTAAAATTCCTTTGACTCCAGAGCCATTGCTCTTTCTAGTATTACATATTGCCTTCTAAATAAAACATAATTCACCTTACTATTTGTAGAACTTGCTGACTGTCAAAAAGTTGAATTAGAAAATTCCTTGATAAGTTATGAGGGATGCAGTATCACAGTATGAATGACACTGAATTTAATGCTTTCTGATTAGGCTATTAAATTGGCTATTGTGTATTTTAGTTAGAATAAAACAGTTTTTGGAAGCCTCATTTTGAAGGAATAACTACTGGTAAGACTACTTGCTGAATTTTGGTTATTCACTTTAATTTTAAGAATTATTAAAGTTTACACATTGTCATCTTACTGAAAACTATCAAGTAGCTTTTCCTAAGAGCATAAATAACAAACCTTTTTATTTTTCTTGTTTTAATTCAAGGATAATTTTCAGAAATCAAAAATCGATTTAGCTGTCTTAGTTGCTATGTAGAAATCTCATCTTAGTATAAAGTTGATTTAGGCAGTAGTGAAGACATAATTTGACTCATGTTAAAATACTTTTAGGTTTGAGTAAAACCATACACAAAAATATATTTCTCTATAATATCATTTGCGATCATAGTGTATTCAAGCTTTCATTTCCTTTGCTGCAAATGGGGAAACATACTGATTGCACTGTGGGAGGAGAAGCAAAGAAAGGATTCCTCTATTTCTGGCTATTTTCATCTAATGTATTAGTTATTTTGTCAGAGCATCTGATAGGTGTTGTAGAAATACTTCACTAGACATTTACAAAATCAGCAACTCTAATGTATGTATCAATTTCCATTCTTACAAAATACTCAGTTTCTTAATCAGTTTCAGGTTAACAATCTCTAATACTTTGTAGCTATTTTTCCTAATATCTTAGTTTCTTTAATTATATTAAATGGTACCTTGATTTAAAACAAAATCAAATAATTGTAGATTAACCGTGTCTAAAACTAGCAAGTTTTTTTCCTTTTGGCACTATTCATGAAAAAGCCTAACAAAGCCTAATGACATTAATAAACTTGGGAAAATTGGTCATTCTCTCCTTTGTACCAAGAAGCCATATTTGAAGATGATGGGAAAATTGAGTCATCTCATCCAGTCACAAGAGTAAGGAAAAATACAAGTGACCACAATGCATTGGGTTTATAATGGGATTATAAATTTCTCTTTCATTATTAATCTTCTTGAATTATTATACCACTGAGATTTGGGGAATGTTAGTTATCATAGAGTATAAACTTGAGAACTGTCAGTGACATAAACTAAATCAAGTCTGGATCTGGATTCAAGGGTTCTAACTGTGATATTTCCATCATCTCTACCTATGCCACATTGAGGGTATATTTCTGTATGTTTTCGTGTCTTTCTATCTGAAGGAGTTAAGTGTTTTAGCTCCCAGAGACTTGGGCCTGGAGTCAGGAAGACCTGATTTCTAATCTAGTCTCATACATTTACCAGCTCTGTGACCCTGGTCAGGACACTTAACCTCTGTCTCCCTGTTTTCTCAACTGTAAAATGAGGATAATAATAATAATAATAATAACAACAACAACATATACTTCCCAGGGTTGTTGTGAGGATCAAAGGAGTAGTATTTGTGAAAGCACTTAGCACAGTGCCTGGCACATAGTGGGTGCTTAAGAAATGTTGGTTCCATCCATCCATCCATCCGTCTGTCTGTCTATCTTCTGTTACCAGTAGTATATTACCAATGTTTGAGAGACACAACCTGTCATTGGCATTCATTACTGATGTACACTAAGCACAAAGAATGCTTCAATCTCACACTCCAGGACTATGGGACTTGTTTGGGGGCCTGGGGTTCAAGTTTAATCTTACCTTGTTCTGTAGCAGGGATTCTTAACCTATAGTTAATTACCTTTTAAAAAATAACTGTTTTAATATAATTTATTTACTTTCAGTCCTATGTATTTTATTTCATAAATTTAAAAACATTTCCAAAAAGTGGTCTTATAGGCTTTACCAGATGACCAGAGGAATCCAGAACACACAAAAAGGGTTAAGAACTGCTCTTGATGGGACAGCTAGGTGCAGTGGATAGAGCGCCAGCCCTGAAGTCAGGAGGACCTGAGTTCAAATGCGGCCTTAGACCAGATGCTTGACATTTACTGGTTGTGTGACCCTGGGCAAGTCACTTAACCCCAATTGCCTAGGGAAAAAAAAAAAAGAACTGCTCTTGAGGATCCCTAAGTTAAGTAGGAAAGTTCTTGAATCCTCTATACATCTAAGTGAGCCTTAGAAGTCTAGAAAACTCCCTAAGATTGGGTTGTTTATAGACCCGGCTGGGACCCTAAAGACTTTAGAACCTGCTCTTGAGTCATGAATTAGATTCGGTATTCACCGGATTCTTAATGAGTTGCCTCTACATAATGCCTGGGGATTAAGAGGAAATTATCATTCTCCCAGATCCTAGCCTTTCTTAGGTCTATTTTTTGTAAGGAAGATTCAGATTCTTTTGTCCTTCTTCTGGAAGGATCTCCTTACACTTTGCCTATAGGCTTGATGGTAAAGGAGATTAGAAGGACTAGCCACTGTATAGTCCTAGGACCTAGCTGATCCTAGGGGTTGTATGAAATGGGTTTCTTTGTGCTCCAAGCTTTTGTTCTCCTGGGGGTTTCTATGAAATGATAGCCATTGTGTTGGGGGTACCTGGGTGGTGCAGTGAATAAAGTGTCTGCAGCTGACCTGGAATCAGGAAGACTCATCCTCCTGAGTTCAAATCTGGCCTTAGACACTTCCTAGCCATGTGATCCTGGGCAAGTCACTTCACCCTGGTTGCCTCAGTTCCTCATCTGTGAAATGAGCTAGAGAAGGAAATGGCAAACCACTCTAGCATTTCTACCAAGAAAACCCCAAATGGGGTTGCAAAGAGTCAAACACGACTGAAAAACGACTGAACAAAGGCCATTATGTTGGTGCTTTCTAGAATGGGAGCCTGTTGTGATATCACTTGGCACGTGAGGGGAGAAGGAAGGAATATTTTAATTCCTTATAATCTTTCATCTGTAGAACTGGGGAAGTTGACTGAGAGGAAGCCTGCTTTACTCTGCAGGTTGTTTTATTCCTAAGTGAAGAAGTCCCAATGCAGCTTTATTAACACGGGTGGTCAGGCAACTGCTGGAGGGCTTGACCCCTGAACTCTGCCTTTGATTATTAACAGTCACTGGCTCATTGTGCAGTCAAATGAATTATAAATTTGTCATGTGGTTGCTGCATTTTGCTGCCAGTTAGGAATATCAAAGTAATTCCTTCCATGGTTTAATTTGGTTTTATTTTACCTCCTGTATATATGAGGATGCTTTTAACAAATGAATTGTGGTCCTAGTAACCAAATCAAGGGAAGCTTGTAAACAGATCTGCTTGGCCTGGTGTAGTTTCCCTTTTGCTTTCACACACATGTGTAGGGGCATCACAGGTCCTGAGGTCATGGATCAGTAATGTTGGAGCCAGACAAGATAGGTTCCAGCTGGGAACATCCTCGTCTGACAGTTTAGACAGTGCAATGACCAGAAACTCAGTCAACAGCCCCACCTTGACAAGGGCTAAGTTCATTTGCTACCCGCCAAAAATGAGGTTATTAGTTATTTGAGAGTAGCTTCAGATATCACAAACAAGAGCTGGAGTTGGGGACAAACAAGTATGTGCTTATTGGTTAAAATTGCTTGATTTTCCTGAGATCTCTGCTTTTTTGACATCCTAGCCATCCTTCCAGGCCCAACTCAATGCTAGCATCCTGGTTTCCATTGCTAGAAGTGATTCCCACCTCCCTACACCCCCGTTCATATGATCCTATAGAATTTTTATACATCTTTTACATGCTTATCCTATTCCAATTTTTATTATACTTTTGATTGTGAATCAAAACATTTACCAAGGGCTTACTCTGTGCCAGGCATTGTGTTAGTAAGTACTGGGGATACAAAGAAAGGTAAAAAACACAGTTCCTGATTTCAAGGAACTCACATTCTAGAGGAAACAAAAATGTGAATGTAATTTCTGAGGAAAGGGGGTGGAGGGTCGCAGACCAGGAAAGGCCGCTTGTAGAAGGTCGGATTTGATATGAGTATTTTTTTTTTCCATTTTTGGTGAGGCAATTGGGGTTAAGCGACTTGCCCAGGGTCACACAGCTATTAAGTGTCAAGTGTCTTGAGGCTGGATTTGAACTCAGATCCTCCTTACTCCAAGGCCAGAGCTCTATCTACTGTGCCACCTAGCTGCCCCTTTGATATGAGTCTTAAAGGAAACCTGGGAAGCTAAGGAGTGAGTACTTTAAGGACAAACACCATATACTATTTATTTTTGCTCCTCTCTCAGACCTGGCACAACATGTTATATAACATTGTGTGTGTGTGTGTGTGTGTGTGTGTGTGTGTGTGTGTGTGTGTAACATAGTAGGTACTTAATGAATGGTGCTTGGGGCAGCTAGGTGGTACAGTGGATAGAGCACTGGCCCTGGAGTCAGGAGGACCCGAGTTCCAATCTGGCCTCAGACACATAACACTCACTAGCTGTGTGACCCTGGGCAAGTCACTTCACCCCAATTGCCCCCACCAAAATAAATAAATAAATGGTGCTTAATAGTAGGTGCTGAATAAATGAAAGCTTCTATCTCAAGGCCTTAGTTTGCCATCCATCCTTTCCTACCACTAATACTCCATTTCTTTCACAGTGACAAAGTCCAGGCTCTCTCCTATGCTCCACATACTCGACAGCTCATCTCATGTGGAGGAGATGGTGGCATTGTGGTCTGGAACATGGATGTCCAGAGGCAAGAGGTAGGCCTCTGGTAGCGACTCCTTCAACAGTAGGGAGAATGAGCCCCATGAGCCAAAGTTATACTGAGGCAACCCTGCAGTTTTTCATGATTAAACCCATAAAGGATAATGTTATGATGGATGTCAGAATTAAGTCAGCAGGTAGGGGGAAATCCCATCATTCATTATCCTTTAGGGATAGAAGAGTCAGGGTGTGGAATTAATTAATGCTGCAATGGAGCAGAGAGATTTCAAAAGAACTCTGATTTTCCTGACTAAGAGGTTTCATCACTTAGGGCTTGTTCTCCCACTAGCAATAAAAATGTTTGTAGGGAAAACTAAATGTCTATTTTAAGGTGATTAGTTCTGTGCAGTGTTAAGACATGCTACCAAAATAGAATGCTCAAGTACTTTCTGTTATTGAGGGAAATTATGATGTTATTTAGGGAAATAGTTGGTAAGTGTTTGAGAAATATTATTTGGGAATGTTAAGATACTTGACTCTTTTGAACAGGAAAAATCACTAAGATGGTTTCCAAATTCACTGATTCTCATACTTCCACTTGAGTGGTTATGTGCTAAACTCATTCCCAAATAGACATATTTGGGGGATCTAGATAGGTCATTTTTAAATAGAAAGCAACAGCATTCTTCTCAAATGATAATTTTTTTGAGAGGAAATACCTTTTGGTTTTACAGTTATTTTTCCACCAAAGTTTACTGTGATACGAGCTTTGTAATTATCATTTTCCCGTTTCTCTAGGCTGGTTTTTAAGAAGAATTAGCCATTACATATATAATCTTGTCTTTGTCATTTGTTTCTTTATGTATGCACAAAGGCCATAGGAGGAGAGCTACACTTAGAAAGACAACAGAGGCAGCCCCATGACTTCATACCTCCCTGTTCCATTCCCACTTTGTAAGAGTAGCTGTTATTATTGGCAGTGTAATACCTTTTAAGTGTCATTACTTAAATGCTTAAGAAGATTAAAGCTTTATTTGTTCAATCCATTAATCCACAGGAGTTCTATTAGTAACTAATTAAAGTCAGCATTACTGTTTTGTAGTGGGAAATTGTAAAATTTTTATTCTTGAAAAATACCCCTGAGCATGACAAAAGATGAGAATAGTCCATTTTGTGGGAGTCGTAGAAAGACAAGCAGACATACTAATGCTTGGTTGATAGAGCTATGAATTGTTACAACTATTCTAGAAGGCTTTTTGGAAATATGCAAAGTGACTATAGTGTCGATAATATTTGATCCAGAGATTCCGCTGATAGGCATATACCCTTCAAAGAGATCACTGACAAAAGGAAGGCTCCATATGCCCCCAAATAATGATAGTAGCACTTTTCATATTAGCAAAGAAGTGGAAACAAAGATAAGGGGCAAGGCTAAACAAATTGTGGGACAGTAATGTAAGGAAATATTACTGTGCTATAAGAAGCAACAGATGTGATGAATACAGAGAAGAATAGAAAGACTTACATGAACAGATGCAAAGCAGAGCCAGGAGAACAGTATACACAATGACTAATAAAAATGTTAGAGGAAACTGAATGTTGTGAAACTAAAGAATAAGCTTCACCCCAAAGAAGAACTATCTGAAAATGTCTCTTCCCCCCACTCTTTTGCAGCAATGGGGGCCCAGAGGCGTGGAACATTGCATAAAACAAAGGATTTTTTAGGTGTGTTTGATAGGTTATGCTAAATTTTCTCTCTATTCTTTTTTTTTTTTAATATTTGTTGTTTTAAAAAATCATTCTTTGGAGTGAGGGATAAGTAAAAGTACAGTAAAATATCATTAAATATTTGTCTCCCACCCAAAAAAAGACAAAACATCTTGACACCATTAACAGAAAAGTGAGGCATAGCGTTGCATTATAGACCAGGGACCCCAAGTTCAAATCCTGGCCCTTCCACTTACTGCCTGTTGGACTTTGGCGATCTGTTTAAACTCCCTGGGCTTCAGTTTCCTCATCTGTAAAATAAGTGGGGGTGAACACAATAACCTCTAAGGTGCCTTCCAGTTTTAGCTCTGTGAGCCTCTGGTCCTCAGTAAGGGTATTTATAGCATGTTCCTCTATCTAGGAGAAGCTTTGCTCTCTTAACAGCTTTAATTACCTGCTTGGTCATCTTTCACAATGTGACCTGCTTGCATTTAGAAATGGTCAAACTTGGCTGTGTAAATGCCTCTGTTTCCTACTTTTCAACACCTGCTTTATTATTTTAAAAAAACTGATATTTCTCTCTCCATTTATATCACAGAATTATAGGTTGTCTTGATAACATAGTAGCGCCAACCTTGGTCTAAAGTATTAGGTTTCCAGTAGCTAATTCAGTTCTTAAAGCAAGGAACCCTTTTTATATCAAGGACCCTTGGGAATTCTGGCAACATTGATGGATCTTCTTAGAATATAATATGGCTGCATGACATTGGCTCTTCATCTCTCAGTGCTCTAGGCCAGTGGGGTCAGACTCGAATGGATCCCAGACACATACTAGCTTAGAAAACCACATATTAACATCTATTTTGGTTGTTTATTTATATTGTTAAACATTTCCCAGTTTTACTTTTAATTTTTTATTTTAATCTTGTTCAGGGTCTGAGCTCCCTTGAGTTTAATGCCTCTATCCTATGGAGCTCTCTACAGTTTTTCAAAGAGGACTGCATTGTTACAAGGCGTTTTCCTCATCTGGGAGTACTTGACACCCTTGAAAGCCAGGTCCAGGCCCTATCTCTGCCCTGTTTACTTTATTCTGTGATCATTTTGTTTCCCCAACCCCACCTCCTTCCAAAAGAGTGTAAGCTTGAGGACAAGGACTGTTTGGGTTTTGTCTTGTTGATACTCAGGTAGCATTGATGCTTGTGGATCAGTGAATTTATTTCAGTTGCATCCATTGAAAACTGATTGTCATTGTAGCCTTTCCTATTTGTGTTTTCTGTTGACAAGACTCCTGAATGGTTGGACAGTGATTCCTGTCAGAAGTGTGACCAGCCTTTCTTCTGGAACTTCAAGCAAATGTGGGACAGTAAAAAAATTGGCTTGAGACAGGTCAGTTCATTGGGTACTTCACATTCACACACACACATATACACACACACTGAATAACTTTATCTTATCGGGTTATTTTGGAAAATTTTCAGGGAAAAGGAGTCACCTTGTGACTAAAATTAATTCCTCTCAGTTACACTTTGCCTATTATAGTTCATTCAGTTGTAGGAAAATGTAGTCACTTATCCACTTAGTCTCCCTCCCTCTTCACATACAGCACTTCAGCTGGTCTAGTTTTTTTCTGCTCTGAATCGTATCTGTCCAATGCACATGGCTTAGTCTTCCTTTTATATAAGATCCTGGAGGGCAAAGGTCATTTATGTTCTCCTTAATGCCTTGCATATTGCAAAGACTTAACTTTTTGATGAACTCAAGAGATGTCTACTGAAAAAAATCTCCAAATTGAAGAGTATAGAAAGCAAGAACTTTTATCCCACACTAAGGGGCAAATTCATGCAAAGAACACTCTTTTCCCCTTTCCATGTTCTCTTAATTTCAGCCCTTAAGTTTGCTCATAGCACAGTCTTCTCCATTGTTGCCTTGTTTTTTCTCAGAGGAGACAAACATTAGATTACTCGTAAAATTGAAGTCGTCTTCATCTCACATTCTTCATCAAACCAATCCTGATCATCCCTAGCAATGGAACGCCCTTAGGAGATGCAGCATTAAGCTGGTTCCTTCTCCTTCAGTAATTCCCAGAATGTTGTAATGGGGAAGGTTTGAGGCAACCAAATGGTCCTCATCCATAGGAGCTGATATTTACATTTCTGAGTAAACAGATGACAGCAGATAGAATCCGGCTAGACTCCCTTCTCATATTTCTATCACCATCATGGGCCATTTCAGGGATGAGTCATTTCACTTTTGGGCTTTGCTGTCCATACGTGATTCTGGCAGGCAGTGGGCAGGGCCCTGGCTCAAGGTGTGGTGGTGACCATATTGAATGTCTCTGTCTCTTGTTCCTTTTTCCAGCACCACTGTAGGAAGTGTGGGAAGGCCGTCTGTGGCAAATGCAGCTCTAAGCGTTCCTCCATCCCACTGATGGGCTTTGAATTTGAAGTGAGAGTCTGTGACAGCTGTCACGAGTCCATCACGGATGAAGAGTAAGTCTCAATGGCATGTTGTATTACTCAAGTAAAAAGAGCCAGATGTGGTAGCTGCAGTTAACTGAGGACCCAAAGTATTGTCTGTCTGTCTTAATAGCAGCCAGCTTAGAAGATATACCACAGTCTCTGATAAAATACATCCTCGAGATGTTCTCTCACCTTCCTCTACAACAAAGCAGTTTGTGGTAGGTCCTCGAAGAGCTCCATCCCTTTGCCATTCTCAGTCCAAGTAGTGGAAACTGCAGGATGCTTGCACTTCTGCAGTTTAAATGTACTCTCTGAGCAAATCTTTACAGACAGTTTGCCATTACAGAAAGAATGCTGAGATGCCTGCTGTATTTTGTCTTATGCCTTGCTGTAATTTGTCCAGATGGAAAGGGCATGTGAATCTTTTTCTTGACCAACATGTGATCTTCACTGGGGCCATAAGATTGGAAATAGATTTAATTTTCCAAAAGGATGCTGCTTATTCTCCACCTCCAAAGACAAATACCTATTTGCCTAGCTATTCAGATTACCTGCTCCTATAATTCTTCCCATTAGCCATGCTATACACACTAGGTTATTACATTCTAGGGACTTTGGGGGACCAGTCCCAACATTTGAGCTACCCTTTATTTAAGGTTGTCTAATTAAAAAAAAATAAAAAGTACACATATCACCCTGGAAATCATTCTGCCTTTTCATGAATCCCATGGAGTGCTTTGTTTTTTCTTATGCATATTTTAAAAAGAAACAACCTAAATTAATACTTCATTCCCTAGGCCCTCCCTCCCCCTCTTACCCCAGCATCTTGGAGAGTCAAAAATCACTTGATGCAGTAGATGTACTGTAAATTGAATGATATTTTATATGTACTCTAGCAGTTCATTATCTAAAAGGAATCTGTAGCGAGTGCTGTACAAACTTGAAGAATCCTTTTGTAATGCAAATAATCGACCCTAATTTGTCTGCTTTCCAAGTTCTGGTTTTCACTTACCAGGTACATAGTAGAGTATTTCTGTTAATAATTCCATTTTTTAATAGCCAGATTTAACCAGCAGTTCTGCTCATTTATTATCTTCCCTCCCATTCACCTTCCCATGATGAAATGAACAAACTGATTTTTGCTTTAGTGGGATTCTGTTTTCTCACGATTGAACTTTAGAGCTAGAAGCCAACATGGGTCTCCTTAGTCCAACCTTTTTATAACTGAGACCCATTTTACAGGTGAGACACAGAAGTAAAGAAGTAAAGCCACTTGCCCAGGGTCATATGAATTGCTGCTGGCAGAGCCTAGCCTAACCCTCAAGTCTCTTGACTCCTATTCTGCAACTATTTTCTCTTTGTCTCAGCATCCTCTGGTATTTCTGCTTAACCCAGTATTGGAGTGATTGTTTTATTGTCTCAGAATGTTTAAAATGTGAACAGAAGATTGTCTTCTTTAGTTTGAGTTTCTAAAAGTTATTGCTTTAAAAAAATTCTTCAACATAAACCTTTACTCAATTATAGAAATTTAGAGCTTAGTATTTTAGGTGATGGTGAAGACATCTTTCCCAAAGTCTCTGTCATGCCTTAAATGTCTTACAAGTCTCCTCTTTTTTTCTTTAATGGTAAGAAGCAAGGGATTAATATTCAATTTATATTTGCATTTTGTGATGCTTGTTGAGGCTGGCCTTTTTGTCTTTATTCCCAGGGCTTAACATAGCTCCTGGCACATGGCAGGCACTTAATAAAAGTTTGTTGACTGACTGAATGGTACATGGGGGGGAAACACATGAGTCTGCTTCTTTAATACATCAGTGATCTTTGAGGAGACGAGAGGATGGCCCTCCATCTTGTATTGAACTGGGCAAACCCGGAAACAAGAGTTTTGATGAGTAAAAGCCATGAGCACAACTGTTAGGCAGCTGAGTGGAGGGCTCTCCAAGCTGGCAGTGAACCTTAGGTGGTGTCTGAGGATGCTGTAGCCGCTCAATTACAGAAGCAAATGTCAGACTTTGTGTGGTTTTGTAAAAAGCCATCATGTTTGTAGTAGAAGCTTTTCTGCTCCTTTCCATGACATCTTCTCCTGGATATTAATGTTCCATCATATGTGTTTTCCTGTTGTGTTTTAACAAAACTAAATAAGTTCTAGATGGTTGTGAAATAGTTGGAAGGTTTATATGGCAAAAACAAAAAGGGCAATAGTATTAGTACTATGAATAGATACTAGAAATTATAGCTAGGTATGAATATTAATACTATTAATAGATACTAGGTATCTAGGACACTTTCCTTACCCAGGTCTGAATAGGTTGAATCACTGGACTGCTGCTCCAGTCACCAGCCTCTGCCACATCCTTGGTTCCAGTGACCACAGGTGGGGGATCATCCTGACAGGAAGGACTAAGGTTGTTGAGTTGGAAGG
This sequence comes from Vombatus ursinus, assembly GCF_900497805.2. Classification (NCBI taxonomy): domain Eukaryota; kingdom Metazoa; phylum Chordata; class Mammalia; order Diprotodontia; family Vombatidae; genus Vombatus; species Vombatus ursinus. The sequence continues at coordinate 6,027,984 of NW_020951478.1, read as the reverse complement.
ATCCTTAGGTGTCGCGTCATCCTTACACCTCAACAGGTGTCCTCCTTTTCAACAAATAGTCAGCCTCTGCTAGAGCAGGACTTCTTAAGATTTTTCAACTTGTGTGTGACATTCAGTGGTGTTGGTGGCCTGAGGGCATGCACCGTGCAGACTGTACATGCTTTGTGTTCAGAACCAAGGCTGCAGTGAAGTTGAACACAGGCAAGCACTGCTAGAAACACGTTGGATTCATTACAGGTTTGATTTTTAACTAATTTTTGGTCGTTGCGCATTCAGAAACCTTTTACTGTTGTCAGATTTTATGGGGTCGCAACCCACAGTTTAAGAAGCGCTGTTCTAGACAACCTCCAGTTAGGAGAAATCAACTACCTGCTAAGTGGGATAGTTCTAATTATTAAAAATGTTGTCTTTATATCTACTAAGCCTAAATTTGCCTTTCCAGAATTTCTACCCAATGTTCTACCATCTGTGCCTTGGAACAAATTTAATCTCTCTTCCATAGAACTTCCATTCCAGTACTTGATAACAGCTATCATTCACACTCCTCCTTAACCTTTTCCAAAATAAATGTCCCCAATTCTTTCAAGCAATTCTTGTGTGGCACGATTCCAGGTCCTATCACCATTTTAATTGCCCTTCTGAACAATGTTCAAGTTTTCACTGTTCTCCTCCTGATGACACTGAGTCCCAGCTCTGACTTCTATTAGTTCTGTGACTGTTAGTAAGATGACAAAGTTCTTTAAACCCATTTTCCAGTTTTTAGGGTAAGGATGATATATGCACTATCTGGCCTATAAGGTTATTCTGAAGAAAGGACTTTGTAAATTGTAAAAATGCAATCTAAAAATGTTATTATTAATAACATTAATAATAAATCCACATAAATGCAGACTATCACCCTGTCCTACAGAAGCTTCCCAATACAAAAGGTCCCAGAAACGGCTTCATCCAGCAGACACTTTATTTTCCTTTCTAAGCAGAGAAATATGACAGCCAAGACTTGAGGTGAACCAATTTGGAAAACACTGAAAGTTTTTTTTTTTTAACATAACTCAAAAGAAGATGCTGAATGATTAGAAAACACCCAGAATAGTATAATTACCACCCCATCCCATCCCCAGCCAAAGACTCTCAGTTAGAAATTAATAACTACGGATGTCTACTTTCTCATCTTTCAAGAAAAATCTTGATGAGGTACTGTTTTCACCTTTTTTGGTGTTTTTTTTTCCTTTTGAAAACTATAATACAACATGACTAATATGCACCTATATAACCTAAAGCAAATTGCTTACCATCTTAGGGGAGAGGGAGGGAGAAAATTTGGAACTAAAAATTTTATAAAAAATGAATGTTAAAAATTGTCTTTACACATAATTGGAAAAAATACAATACTATTTTAAGAAAAGGGGAAAAAAATCTTGATGAGAATGAAGTACACATTTCAAAGGGTATCCTTGAAGAAAATATGTGGAGGGAAGAGGCAGGTTTTCACAAATAATTTCCCATAGAAGACTGCATCACTTATTGACAGAAAAGCAGCTGCAAAAACTTGCTATGTTTATTGCTGGTTGGTTAATTTAAGTACTTGTCTTAGTGAAATAAATTCAGGCTCTCTTTCCAACAAGGCATTTCTTCAGCATATATTAAAGTCATACAATGGTTTGGGTTAGAAATGGCCACAGAAATAACTTTGTCCTCTGATCTTGTCAACATCAAATGAGGCATGACAATAGGGAAGTGTGTCTGTTCATCAAAGTTTTCCACCAATCTATGATAGAATTTAACCTCCATGAGTGTGGACATTGTTTCATTCTGTATATTGATATCTCTAGCACTTATCAGTGCCAGATGTATAGTAGGAACTTATAAATGCTTGTCAGTTAATTGATTGTCATGTAATATATCTTCCAAATGGATGAGAAGTGGGGTATTCCTTATGTTAGTAATAGTTGTTATTTTCAGTGAGATCCATGACTATTACAAAGACCTAAAAATCCACACTAAATGGATAAAGAATTTCTCTTATTTAGACTATAACCTTTAGTCAGTCAATCAGCATTTATTAAGCACCTACCATGTGCCAGGCATTGTGGTAAGTGCTAGGGATACGGAAATTGGGGGGGGTTGCAGCTAGGTGGCGCAGTAGGTAGAGCACCGGCCCTGGATTCAGGAGGACCTGAGTTAAAATCCAGCCTCAGACACATAACACTTGCTAGCTGTGTGACCCTGGGCAAGTCACTTAACCCCATTGCCCAGCCCCCCCCCCAAAAACAAAGAAATTTGGGGGGGGGCAAGGAGAGACAGTCCTTGCTATCAAGAAGCTTACAGTCTAGTGGGGGGAAACAACACTCGATAGAAGGCTGAAAATTGGCCGGGGAAGGGGGAGGTAGAGATAGGCAGAAGGAGAAAGTGCCTATGGGAGCATGCTGAAATAAATCAAACAAGTCCCATAGGGCAGCCAGGGAGAAATGAGACGTGTCTGGGCTAGGCATTCTCCTTAAATGAAGGTTTGGAGTTCATGCCCCTATCTTCCAATCAGAGAGGGTAGTAATTAGGGTAGTTAGATGGAAAGCCCAGAGTTAGTCAAGCTTGGTTAGCCCATGCAGGTGGAATGCACTGAGCTCAGCTTTGAATAGGAGGAAGAGAATGGGCTAATTGGGAAATTGTAGAACATTTGAAATGATACCTACCTACTTCCTTGCACAGAAAAAAAATCCATCTTTTTAGCACTAATATTCTTCCCATGCTGCTATCTGGCTTCAAATCACTAAACACTACAATCTCTAAAGAAATCAGATTTGTGGGTGACCCAGAGGGCAATGGAGAGGCATATGAAAGACATATTACCAATGATTACTTGATAAAAGATATTATCCAGAAACAGGTAGTAAGTACTTACTATGTGCTAGGCACTGAGGTACCATAAAGTCAAGTCAGATCTTGTGAAGTCTCTAGCAGTGGCCTTCTGAAAGTAAGACTATTGTAGATAGCTAACAATGAGATCCAAGTTTATTCCTAATTATGCTTACAATATATGTGTGTGTGTATAATATATGTGCATGTATATAAACACATGCATACATATGTGTCTTTTGCCAACTAAATAGATATATTTTTTCCTTCCAGACGCGCACCCACAGCCACCTTCCATGACAGTAAACATAATATTGTTCATGTACATTTTGATGCAACCAGAGGATGGTTATTGACTTGTGGAACAGACAAAGTTATTAAGGTAAGAGATCATCTTAGGTCAGTTTATTTTTTATGTTAAAATTTTCCCTTTTTCATTTTGATGTAATGTGGTAGCAGCATCTCTGATTCATGAGATAATATGCAGATGATCAGCATTATTCCCACGTACTTTGCATAGGCAGTGGTAATGAGCTGTAGGGATTTTAAGGCAATCTTTTCCCTCTCAGAACTTACATTTTGGTTGAATTGATAGAATACACATATAACAAAGTACACAACTATATGTGGCTCCATGAAGGATGGATGCTCCATCCGCAATGGGTGGAGCCAGGAAGACCTGAGTCCTGCTTCTAATACATACTGGTTGTGTTACCTTGAGCAGATCACTTAACCTCTCAATGTTCTAGGCAGGAATTGTCAAACTCTGACTCCCCAAAGTTCCCAAGTGGCCCCGAACCAGATTTAAAATGTAATTGGGAAATATTTCTCAAAATACATAAAAATACAGTTCAGCATAGATAATGTTAATCTGTGGTTTTTTCTGTCACTATGTGGCCGGTATCTGTTTGACACCACTGCTCTAAGCACACTCTCTCAGAGAATAAATTTCAGAGAAGGTGTCAACCTGTTTTGGTAGAAAGGAATCTCCTAATGAGGAGTTCCTTAGCCAGTGAAATCACAGGTCCAGTCTCTACTTCTTGGTAGCATTCATCAAATTATAAAACATAAATGTCATAATGAGTTTGTGTAGCATAGTGAGTAGAAGACTGGATCCGTCAGGTGGGTTTAAGTTAAGTCCCACCCTATCACATATGGATGTGGTCCATTGGTCAAGTCACCTCATTTCCTCCAGCAGCTCTCAAAGATTGATTGGCAGAGTAGGTATTAATTTGTGTTGGTTGGAGAAATTCCTCACCAGGGGCTCCCCAGGTGGGTGAAATCACAGACATATTTCTCAATAAGTACTCTAACGTTTTAATGGGAGGTAAGATCACTGTGGGTTGGCGTGCCTGTGATTAAGATCATAGATAAAATCTTTCCTACAGAAATATCTTCTGATGGAGTGAAGAGGGCATGGCTATTGGGGTAAGGAAGAAATTATTTAGAAATTAAGGCAATATAAAAACAAAAGATATTAATTTAAACTTTTTTTTAAAAGAACTCTTTGAGAGGTGGGTGAAGTAGATGTGGGAGAGTGAGGGGAGAAGATAAGGTGACGGGGTAGGGTAAAAAGAGACTGAGAAAGAAATATCTTCTGTTCATATGGCAAAATGGGCTAACTTAGCACTTAATGGGTCAGTTTTTCCACTCTTCTAATAGTTGAATACAGTGGATGAATTGACTAAAAATGATACTGTTTCCCACCCACCCTTCTTCTACCACTTCTAATCACCAATATAAAATATATTTTAGTGAATTCTAAAATTGAGGCATGAAGCAAATGAAGGAAAAACATTAAATGTGGTTTTTAAAAGAAGATATTAAATTATTAAACTAGAAATGATTGGCAGGAAGCTCTGTTTAGTTATTCAAATAGTAAATGGGTGAATTTGATTCTCTGGAAAAAAAAATGGAAATTCACCATTTCCTGATGGAAACAGTAATAAATAAGGTCCCTCTTTACAGTGAAAGCAATCATTCAATCAAAAAGCTAGTGTTTTTTCTAATTTAAAAAAATGGTAGCTATGTCCTGCTCCACCCAGAGAGACAGTAGCAATATAGCAAAGTGATTTGAACTTGGAGTCAAGGGAGACCTGAATTCAAAGCCCACCTCCCACACTTCGTATTAGCTGTATGACAATGGGTAAGCCATTATTAGCATTTGAGTCTCGGTTTCCTTATCTCTAGGGGCAGATAGGTGGCTCAGTGGATAGAACACAGAGTCAGGAAGGCTCATCTTCCTCTGTTCAAATCCAGCCTCAAGCACTTACTAGCTGTGTGATCCCAGGCAAGTCACTTCACCTTATTTGCCTCAGTTTTCTCATCTGTAAAATTAGTCAGAGGAGGAAATGGCAAACCATTCCAGTATCTTTGCCAAGAAGACCCTGAATGGGGTCAAAAAGAGTCGAACACAACTGAAATATGACCAAACAACAACAAACAAAATTCCTCATCTCTAAAATGGGAATAACAGTACGTTGTGCTCCCTGCTTCAAAGGCTGTTGTGGGAGGCTAGCATCTAAAGTGCTATGGAAATGTGAGTTGTTGGAATTATTGGTTATCATAACAGCAGTCTAGGACCTCTCTAAGTATCACATGGTCCTAGGGGCTTCCCAGTCTTGAAAAACAGAGGAGTTCCTTGCTTTAAAGAACTAATGGGTGCTCATTTATGTCTTCCCTGAGAATCAAAAATTGACCGCCAGTGGCCATGGGTAACAGTATTGGAGAATTTTTGAAATGGGCCCTAAGTTCCCACTTTTGGTCGTGTTCTCTTCCTGGGCCAAACTGGTTGTGGGAGAAAACAAATCTTTTTCCTTATTCTTATTTGATTAAGAATTATGTTTTTGTAGTTTGATTTAGCTCTTAAATGAAAAGGCTCAGAGGAAGCATTGGATTTAGAACTACATAAGAATGTAGAGATTATCCCTCCTTTTACAGGTACAGGAACTGCACTCAGAAAAATGAAATGACCTGCCTAAGGACATACAGCTAAAACATTACAGTCAGGATTTAAACCCAGATCCCCTTATTGCAAGTGCCCTGTTCTTTCCAATTCACCTAGCTGCTTTTTTTTTGGGGGGGGGGGGTAGAGGAGGAGGTACAGGATCAACTCTTATTATTCAGATATGAATGTAACTTATTAATACATTAATATAAAATACAATATCGTAAAGCACTTAGCACAGTGCCTGGCACATAGTAAGTGCTATATAAATGTTAGCTATTATTATTGTTACATAAATATATCACACAACATAACTTAATATGATATATTAACATTGATATAAAATATTTTAAATAACTCAATAAAATTGTAGTTCATCGCATGAGATCTCTTTTTTTTTTTTTAAACAGTTGTGGGATATGACACCAGTGGTATCCTGATGATGTCTTCCAGAACCCAAAAGACAGTATTTCCGGAAGCAACAGTCATTCTAACCTGAATCATCGAGGAAGATTGAAGTAAAGCTGAGTGTGGTGGGCAGTAAGGGAGAGACTCCAGAATCTGAGTTCATTTTTAAGTCGTCTACCTGTGCGGGGCAAACACTGTCAAGGAGACTCTTATTTCAACTTATTCACACAATAGAAAAATATTTTTTTAAGCAAATGGTTTGTACAATCCGGCCATGCTTCAGTGTTTTGAGTTTGTCTGGAAAAAAAAAATCTGTGTGGGATGGCTGTTTAATATTTCTGCAGTTCCTTGTTCTTGCTGCTTTGTTTGTACTGGGGAAGTAAGGGAGATTTCTTTTGAGGGGGTTAGGGGTGGGCTTTGTTGTTCCTCCCATTCCCCCTTAGGATGTATTCTATCACAGGGTCAGCATCACTTTGACCTCCCGCTCATCACAAATCTGCTGTCCAGAAAGAATGTGCTGAAGCTATTTATTGTTGATGTTTCTGGGTTCATCTCCAATTCAGTGGAGACATCTGTGAAGACTGACTGACTTCTCGAAGGAGCTAAGCAGCAGTCCCTGACTCCATCCAGTCTTTAGCTAACAAATTAACTTCTCTGTTTCCTGGACCAGAGAAGGAAAATGGAGTTTTTCCTGCCTTTCCCCTGCTTCTCCTAAAAATAGTGGTTAAGCTGCCCCACAGCCACCTAAAAGATGTCCAAGAAGTGGATGATTACAGCTGAAAGCATCTCCCATTCGCGTCTGTGTTAATCTGAACTCAGCTGTAAGCACACAAGCTATTTTAAATGAAATTTTAGTGACAGGCCTCTCTCTCAGGTTTCACCAAGCTACATGTTATAAAACCAGTTGTCTCTTAGTTATGTGTTATTTCTGAACTTGGGTTCATTTGTATAAAATTTTAATTGGATCTCTTCTTTTTTCTTCCCTACTCAAACTATGCATTAAGAAAAAAAAAGATCATGGAATTGATCCAGGCACCCTACATACTTAAGTGTTCTATCCCTTGAGACACTTGGCATTGTGGAATTCTGCATTCTCATGCTATTTTCCTTTTGGGAAAAACTTTAACTTTTTAAATGAAATGTAAAATAATGCTTTTTAAAGTGAACCAAAATGGCCTATTATTGTGTTGGGGTTTTTTTTAACTTCTTTCATTTTGAACCCTAAAAGAAATGGAATGAAACCCAGGCAGGGGAAATTGCTAGCTCTTCTAGATGTGAAAAGGAGAACCAATCCCTTTCCCTCCTATAGAACTTAGAAAATGTGCTCATTTCTTATCTAGAAAATTTACTTTTTTGTTCTCTTTTATGAAGAACTTTATTTCCACTGTACTGAAAAACCTTATTACCACTGTACATATCTGAGTTTGGGAACTTTTTTCAAAGGATAGGTTGAGGGAGGGAAGGGTATGGAAAGTGTCCCTTTTAATTTCCTCCTTTCTGGAAAGCAGAAAGCTATGGTACTAGGGACTTATTTTTACCATTTATTTTTTCCCCTCTTCTTGGTTTTCTGGCATGGCTGATGGTTAGCACCAGACTAGAAAACCAGGCCCTCATGATGGCAAGCTCTGCTTCCTGGTTCTGTGACCTCTTCAATAACTTGGTGGTGGTTATGACTGCCCAAGAGGCCTGGAGGAAAATAACACTGTGCGTTGTCTTATTAAATTGAACATTTATGCTTGGAAACAAGAAATTTTAACAAAGGGATGGGGAGAGAAATATCCCCATGTTACTGTAACTCACCCCTGTACCCCCAAAAGTGTACATAGAACAAAATACCCTAAGGAATATAACCACTTACCATTTTTTTTTGCCTCCCCCACATCCTCTCCCTGCTATCAATAGCTGCTATAATCACTGTTTTGAATGTCTTCTGCATGTCTGTCTGTCTCATTTAAGACCTTTAAAAAGAACCAGATGACGTTCTGATTTTTAAAATGTTCAAATGTCTATAGTGTATATATGAGTAGAAGGCTTCCCGTTCCATTTTGCCTTCTTCCTCTTCGCATTCTGGCCAGTACAAGAAAAGGGAAATCTAGTATTAAGGAATTGATGGGACAAGTACCCATCGGGCCTTATGCACGCATTCTCCAGATGAGCCAAAATCTCATTGGACAAATACTTGCACTCCTATAGAATCACACATGATTCTTTTAGCTTACTGGCATTTGACTTAAATGTCATTTCTCAGCATGGATGTCTGTATTCAAAAGCTTTTACACGTCTTTCTAGCACCATATTCCTATCCAAGCCCAAAGATTTTCTCATAGTTTAAAGTCAGTCAAGGTAATCTCAAGTTTCATCAGTGGTATAAGTTTTGCTTAAAAAAAAGAAAATACTGTGATGTTTCTAAACATTCACTAATTTGCTTTTTCCTTCTCTTGTCTGAGTGTCCTTGAGATCATTTGGATTCAGCAAACATGGTTTGGCAAACATGAAGTGGTTATCTTGGAAACTCTGTGAATGCATTCATTTTTAACTTGTGTTTCTGTACCAGGGGTGGGGAACCTGTGGCCTTGAGGCTAAGTGTGCCTTCTAGGTCCTCAAGTGCTACCCTTTGACTGAATCCTGTCCCCACCTCTGTTCTTATACCCTTTTCCCAGAACTAGCTGAGAGAGAATTCTCTGCTCGTGGGATGTCTCTCCACCAGGTGCTTTCTGAAAGTGAAAGCATCTGTCAGTCAGAATTGGAAGCTGGCACCACCCTCTTGCATTTCTCTGTGGAGAGTTGGCTGTCTCTCTTAAGCTTCCTTTTCAATTATTGTCCATTTGGCTTGTCTTTGTACCTGACATATGTACCATTGTTGCCCAAACTGGCTATTTTTTGAAAACAGGAAATTGTGATGATTTCACAGAATCTTTAGAGTGACCATCTAGTTCAACTTACACCCAAAAAGGAGTCACCATTACAATGTAGAATTTTGTGATTTTTCTCCCCCATATTTGACCCAAAAAGTAACCATCCCTTTCTTTCATTTACTTCTTAGGAATTAGCATCACAAGAGGCAGCAACTCTACCATAATAGCAAAAAAAAAAAAAAAAAGTTCCAGATAAAGTACAACTTAAAGCCTTGTTTTGTTTCTCTGCCTGAGCAACCAGTCTTTCTGATTGACTTTTAAATTGTCAGTCTCATTTGCCTTAATAATAATAAATGAATCTTTGAATACCAGAACTGGAAAAGACCTTAAGAGGTCATCTGCTAAGAAGCCCCACCCTCAAGCAGAGCTACATCTCAGCCAAGTTGGACAGATCAATGATGATCAGTAGTGATGATGACATTCTTTGGCTAAAGTAGGGGAGCCTTGGGAGAAGGGTAGGGGAAGAGGGGAATACAATAAGACATCTCTGGAAGAACTGTTGATTTCTGGAAACTTTTACTTTAGAGGACTGTGAATATCGCCTGGTGTAACAATACAGGCCTGGTCTCTGGAGTGATTTGAAGGCCTCCAACCAGGCCACTGGTAGGTAAGAAGTATCATACCACTGAGTCCTGAGTTCTTTTCTACAAAGTATACTTTCTGTCACCAACTCTGTTCATGAGCCAGCAGGCTGGTGAGTATGTCATAATAGGGCATTTGTTGCATGTCTGCATATGCCCTTTTCGGGTGCCCACAAGTGTATACGGTGTATTATTTTTCTGAGGACTGACTGTGAAGGAACCATTTTGGTGGGCTCTTCTTGGTAGATGTCTTCCCTACCCACCTAGCACCCTCATTCTTTTGAAGCTTCATTTAAAAAATATTTTTTTTTTGCTAGTGTCAGTTTGTTGATTGAGCCCTAATTTTGTCTGAGAAGAGCCATTGCAAATTAAAGTAATTAGACATCAGTGTTCAGCAGATGAGATTCCCCAGTTTGTGATCACATTGCAGGATCTTAAGGGCTAGGGAGAAGGACTGAACCTGTGATTCCACAGGTATAGGGAATTTGTGGGTTCCTCTATCAATGCAGGTTAGCACCTTCACTGCACAACTTATAGACTTGGAAATTTGCCTAGAGCATTTGAAAGGTAAAGTGATTTACCCAATGTCATACAGCTGCCAAGAGTCAGGGGCAGGACCTGAAACCTGGTCTCCCTGACTGAGGCCAGCTGTCTATCCACTGTCACAGCTGCCTCTTAATTATACGTAAATGATCTTGTCAACAAAGTTTACATCTTAAAGTACTGGATATAAAAAATCTTTCTTCTGACAATTTATATTTTTCATGCAGACCTAAGAAATTCTTCGTTTTTGTCTGCTTTACAATAGTTTAAGTAGTACTCTGTGTGTGTGTGTGTGTGTGTGTGTGTGTGTGTGTATACTTGTGTTCTTTTAAAGTGTGAAAGTAAGGAAGGATGCAGCAACCTGAATGGGGGAGACAAGAATAAAATTAACTCTTAAAACTGATTTGTCCATTTAATTAATTACAGTCTTATGTGATATGAATTGCCAAAAAAAAAAAAAAATAGGATGTCCCAAAGGTCTTTTGTGCATTTTAAGCTTTAAAAGGTTAAAACTGCTCTAAGACTTTTGTACATTCCTGGAACACTATACATTTTTTGCTATTAGAACACTTATCTTTAGGGGGTTAAGACCATAAGAAGAAACATCATTCCCAGTATCCTGTGCTTTGAAATAGGTTTAGCTGATCACGTGTATCGTTCCAGTTGAAAGACTCTCTTCTCATCTCAAGGCTTCCTTTCATTTATAAATGCCTGAAATTATTAGCTTGAAATGGCCCCTAATTTCATCAACTTGTCATTTGATAAGTATTGGGTATTCTCAGGGTACCTAGCCCAATGGTTGGTGCCATGGGATGGCTATAGAACACTACCTTCCACCTGTATTTGTCCTTGAGGAATTTAACCTATTAATTTCAAATTGGCTGTTAGGACCTGGCCACCACTGCCTCCTTCATCCCAAGAGCAGCCTCAGGACACCACCAGCTGTTTGTATTCCAAGATCTTTGGGAGAGTGAAGGCTTGCAAGCCTGCTGTAGAGACAACGGGAGGGCGTGGCTCTGTCCCACCCAATCCTGTGAAACTTCACTCGGTCTTAAGCTAACTTCTAACTACCTGCTGTGTCCACTACAACTAAGTCTTCTGGTATGGAAGTTGGCAGCTGAAGCCCTCCATCCTTAGAAGTTTTTCAGAGGGAGAATTGGATGAACCCTGACTGGAACTACACATGTCCAGGAGAATTAGAGTACTTTTTTCCCTAAAGAAACAGAGATAACAGAGCTTAGTCTGACCGTTGGGATATTTAGCCCTGCAGGGCTTCCAAAATGCCATTTTGTCCCTTTATTATCAATACAGTCCCCATTCTGTTTCTGCTATAGGCTAGTTTTGCCTTCTATTTCCAATGCCTAAAGTATTTTATGATTATATAGTGTAAAATTATCTTCATTTTTAAACCTCATCTCAGCCTTGCAGATAAGAACTCAGAACTTAACAAACCATATAGTTGTTTTTAACATCACTGTTTCTACCACTGACATTCACAATTAGTTAAAATTAGTAGAATTCCATGTTTATCATTGGGCTTAATCATAAGCCATCCACTCTCAGTACTAGGCAAGTGATTATCTGCAAGGCTTGATTAAGCCAGATAAATGAGAGAAGACCACTCTCCCTTAGTTTCCTCAATCAAATTCCAAGAAAGCACAGTCTATATTTTTTATCTATAGCTACATGGATATTTTGTTAGGAAAAGAGGCTGGTGGCTAATCACTGTACAGTTTCCTAAAGAGATGTTTCAAATATTCATTCTTGTGAATCTCCCTCATCACCTTCTGCCTCATCTCATTCCTTTTTGTGTCTCTTCTCTCCCTCCCCCCGCCCCCCATTAGATAAGCTCTTTGAGTTCAGGGATGAGGTTTCTTTGTCCCTAGCACTTAGCACAGTGCCTTGTATGTTGGAGACAACAAATGTTTGTTGAATTGGCTCAGCAATCATAAGGGAATCAAACTCACAGAGGAAAAAGTCATTGAAATTACATGCTGATTTGATGATCAGATTAGAAACAAGGAGGCAGATAGGACTCAGATCAGGCCTTGACACTTGGACCTTTTCTTCCTTCTCTAATTAATGGAGAGGGAGGACAATTGCCAATATAAAGGGGGAAATGGTTTGCTTATATTTATATTTATATCTTTTGTTATTAAATGATAAAAGCACTTTCAGCACTAGAATATACCAACATAACGTATGGACCAAAACACTTGTTTCTTTTAACCATTACATCTTCAGTTGCATTTTATGTTATTGCTATTACATGTTGAAGGATGTGTTTTTCAATGTGTTGTCATTTTGTAAAAGAAAAATGTTATATTAGGAGTTCCAAACTTAATATATACTGTATGACTTGAAAAGTACTTGGCCAAGTCAAAGCTGGTTCTAGGGCCTGCTTCTTACTCGCTGTAGTCAAGAACGTGGCTCCTGCCTTTCTATATTACCCCATCAGCCTCTATGGGGCAGATCTTTACTTGGTTACAATAGCCCTATTTTATACATTTATTATTTAGCTCCTCTTTTAAAATGAGGAAGTTCTCTGTGAATTTCAGGGTGAAAATGTAATAAACATGAAAGTTGGAGTGAATCTCTTGAATGCTGGTCTATTTTTAAATCCTCTACTCTTTGCTCTGGATATGAGAACAAAATACTGTTAAGTCCTCAGTAATCAGATCTTGCCACCTGCTCCGAGACAGCCATCTCAACATTATCTTGAGGAAATTTCTGTTCCAATTACAAAGGGATTCCACAATGTAATAAAGATTAAAGTTTCTTCAGTTAAATAATACATATCTAATATGATAAAATGCTGCAGAATGGCATAGTTGTTTTCCTTCCACTCCCTTTTCTTCTGTCCTCTTCCATGTAACTGAAATGTATGTTTGTTCATTCAGTGATGTAATGGACTCATTGAAAAGCTGCCTTCATGGTTCTAAAATAAACCTTTGTGAAACCTTCCTTTACCCTTAGCCCTGTACTTGTATTGTGGTTGAAGTCATAATATGTGAGTGTGGGCAATGCCATGAAACACTTTGGTGTTGTTCCTGATTACTTTTTAGAAAATGGTACTTTCAGAGGGACCACCATGGCTGAGGTTATACAACTGAGGTGAGATTGAACCAGGTCAACAGGGCCCTGTAAGGAGAAGGTTCCAGAGGCCAAGATGAGGTGTTCTTCCTCCATACTAACAGTCCAGAGGAATGAGATCATGGCAGACATGTCCTTTCTCTTTTCTTTATTTATTGGTTGTTAACTGGTAGACCATAGCAAAGAGAATTGGCATCAAAAACCATGTTTGAATACTGACTGTGAGCTTAGACTCTGGATATCCGTTTCCTCCTCTGAAACTAAGGTCCATGAGCTAGTTCTCTGGGGTTCATTCCTATGAACTGATGTCTCAGAATCTGCTGAGCAAGCATACAGAAGTTCTGATATTGATACAGGCATAAAGTGCCTGGCAAATGAGTACCCACTTAAATGCTTCTTTCTTCCCTCTAACCCCTGAAATTTTATATATTCTGTGGGGAAGACAATTAATGCACTGAGACATTGCCACAGACTCTCAGAGCTAGAAGTTAGCTCAAAGGTCATTTAGTCCAAATCTTTTTCTTTTTCTTCTTCTTTTTCTTTCTTTCTTTCTTTTTTTTTTTTTTTTTTTTGGTTTGCTTGTTTGTTTGTTTTTTGAGGCAATCAGGATTAAGTGACTTGCCCAGGGTCACACAGCTAGTGTCTGAGGCCAGATTTGAACTTGTACTCCTAACTCCAGAGTCAGTGCTGTATCCACTATGCCACCTAGTTACCCTCAAATCATCTTTTAAAGCACAAATCCCATCTAATGTTTCTGGAAAGTGGTCATCCTACCCCTGCTTGAATACTTGATGGGAAGCTCACTAGTTCACAAGGTGACTTGGGAATAGAAAGCTGGCCATGAATCCCGGAATACCTGGATTCCAGTCCTATAGAGGCTGTGTAACCCTGAGTAAGCCAGTTAACCTTTGAGGGCTCTAAGTATCTCTGACTTCAACACTTAGCTCAAAGCCCACATTCTTCATCCCCCAGGATGTCTCTGCTTTCAGAGCTTCCTCCATCCATACTCTTGTCTGGGCCAAGTTATTTACACGTTGTTTCCCCCATTAGAATCATGCTCCTTAAAGGCAGACTTTTTTTTTCTGTTTGTTTTGATTTTCTTTGTATCCAAAGTGCATAGAACAGTGCTTGGCACATGGTATAAGTACTTGATAAATGCTCATTTACTGATTGGCAACCTTCGTAATGCCAAGTTGCAAAGGATCTGCCAACCTTCTAAAGGCTGTTTCCTCACCTGGGAGTTCTCTATATTATTAACATTATTTATTAAATTATTTTATTAATCTTAATGAAAACACAAGTCTGGCCCCTATCCCTATATCGACCTGAAATTTACACCCTGCAAGTTGTAGGCATGGCTCCTGGTTCTGCCCTCCAGGCCCAAGAAGGGCAGTTCTCCTTCTTCCATAGAAACAGTCACTTGATTTTTATACTTTTTCCTTTTGTTGCTTAATTGCTTTTTTTTTCCTAATTGCCTTTCATATGTGACCTTTGTCTCCATATTATAATCTTCTAAAGGGGGTTGGGAGTGACCTCTGTTTTTCACTTTGGGCATGTGGCTGCTTGCTCAATAGAGACTTGCTGGTGGACCTAATGGTAGCAGATTCTCAAGTTTCGAGTCTCTGACCACAACTGCTTCAGAGGGGATGTAGAGCCCATGAGGGAGGGGTGGGCAACTCCCAACACTGATGTGGAAAGTCACAGAAAGGGGAGTGGTTTGCTCATGATCTTCAAAAGAATGGAAGGACAAGGGGCAGCTAGGTGGTGCAGTGGATAGAGCACCAGCCCTGGATTCAGGAGGACCTGAGTTCAAATCCGGCCTCAGACACATAACACTCACTAGCTGTGTGACTCTGGGCAAGTCACTTTACCCCAATTGCCTCACCATAAAAAAAAAAAAAAATGGAAGGACAGAGGAAGAAGGGGTACAACCATGGTTAGAATTCACTCCAAGAAACTTCTCTCTTTTCAAAGGCAACCAAAAGATTAAGCTGCCTAAATGCCAACCTCTGGCTTACTTCCTGCCTAGTCCTAGCCGTAATCCTCATCTGTACATTTGAATAAAGCAAGATCCAGTCTTTCCCTTTAAGTACATAAAGGACATTCAGCAGAGTGGTATGGTGGGAGAAACACTAACCCTGGAGTCAAAGGACCTGGTTTCAAATCTTGCCTCTGATACTTAACACCAGTGAGATCTTCCCATCCTTCACAACTTCCTGCTGTAGGTCCAGTAACCAAGGCAACAGTACCAGTCCTGGAAGAGATACCTCAGTCAACACTCTATTCCTCCACTCATTATCTCTGTGACTTCTCAGTCCAAAGCACCCATCTCTGGCTACCATTCCCCTACATGTGTCGTCTTCCCTTATTAGAATGAAAGTTCTGTAAGAGCTAGAACTGCCATTATTGAGCTTGTAGTATGTGCCTGGGACACAGTAAGTGCTTAATAAATGCTATTTCTGTCATTCATAATAGTTCACCTTTATATAGTGCTTTAAGATTTGCAAAGGGATTTACATGCATTGTCTCAGTTGAACCTTATGTAGTGAGTATGCTTTGGCTCACTCTTACAGAGCCAGGAAGGTTCCATTTGCCACTTGGGTATCCTCAAGGCTTTCTTAGGGTGTCTTCTCTGTCATCAGCTTGAGTTGCCCCCCCCCCCGGCTAGGTTCCCCTTACTATTAGGTGCCAGGGAACAGCATCTCAATTCCATTTAACAACATCAATTACCTTTTACAAAGAGATTTGAAGCTGTATCAAGAGCAAAATTCAAAACTTTTCCTCCAACACTTCAGGAATGCTCTCCCTTATTCCACCTTGATCATTGGAGAGAGAAGGCTCACTCTTAGTACAATTCCTCCATACCCCACCAAGCTCATTTCCTGTTGTGACCTAACTACTCCATCTCACCTACCCTGGGTTGGGGCCTGAAAGTTACTTTCCAAAGTCACTCCTTGCTCCTCTGGGCACCAGTGCTAACCAAACGAGATGCTGCGAACCCTAGATGCTCCCTTCTGAAAGGAGGCTCCAATCCCTTCACCTAGAACAGAAAAGAGGTGAGAGAAGCATGGCTCAGAAACATTAAGCGACTAGCCCAGGGTCACACACCAAGGTCTTCCTAAATTCAAGTCTGGCATTCTAGCCTCTGTGGCCTTGCTGCCTCTTCTACCATATTAGATAGCCTCTCCTTCATGCTTTTGTTATTTATACTAGTAATTGTTCAGTATAAAAGCATAAATACCAACTACCAAATAGGATGACTGGAGAATAAAATTTATTGTCAAGACTCTAAAAATCTAATGCCATATTTCCCAATGACTCTCTCCTTGACTTCCCTGATTCTCTGTTTTTTTGTTATTTTTATCTGCAAAATAGGAAGAAAAGTATCTGTTGGTTTCCTCTATTAGTTGAGTATTGCAGTATGAAGATTTGGGAGTTTATAGTCTATGCCTCTCAGATAAAAGTCCATGAGAACTTCGTGGTGATTACTGACATTGTGGATCTCTTAATTGAGAGGAAAGAACCCTTCAGGGGTAGTCTTGCAGACAAGCCCACAACTAAGCTCTCCATTCCTTGCTTTAGTCTAAGGCCAGATTGTCTGTGAGATAACAGGTTATGATTGAAAGTAAGGGTCTATCTATACATTACTGAGCTTATAGCCCAAGGAAGCCATTGACAAAACAAAAACAAAAACAAACAAACAAACAAAAACCTCCAAAAAACTAACAGCAGCACTTTTTTGCAATAGTTAAGAATTGGAAACAAAGTCAATGCCCATTGATTGGAGAATGGCTAAACAAATTGTGGTGCATGAATGTAATGGAATATTAGTGTGCTTATGAAACGATGTGTGTGATGAATACAGAGAGGCATGGAAAGTTCTGTATCAACTAATGCAGAATAAAGTAAACAGAGCCAAGTTATCAATATACACAGTAACTACAACAACGTAACTGGAAAGACAAATGACATACTAGAAAGTCAGAAGTAAGTGTAATAAAATGATAATGATCAAACAGGACAAATGAAGAGATCTGAGAAGATACTCCCAACCCACCCCTTCATGGAAGTGGGAGGTCCATAGGTGCTACACATTGCATATGTTTTTGGACTTTTTCAATGTACTGATCAGCTGGGCTCTTTTCCCTCTCCAAAAAAAGACTATTTGCCACATGAGATGGCTCTGTGGGAGAAGGAGGGGGAGGGATACATGGGACACTATGATGATGTAAAAAAAAACCACAATATCAATAAAAACATTTAAAGGAAAAAAAGTAAGGGTTTGAATTTCTAGTCTGAGAATATGAATTTAAATAAATAAATAAATAACCATAAACAGCTTTTAATCCTTGTTGTTCTTGTTTTAGGTCATCCCTGGGGAGATTCAGTATGATGAATACTTAAATATTTCTAAATTAAACAGAAGAAATGTGAAGATCAAAAGTCTGTGGTGTCCTTGGGGTTTTAGCCCAGCCAGGACACATTGCAGAGAAATGAATGGCTTGGCCTCCAAACTAATAGCTACTTGTAGAAGAAGAGGTTGAGTCTGAAATGGAAAAGTCCCATCAGAACCACTCTCTACATTTGCCCCTGGCTTTGGTCTTGGTTTCAACCTCTTCCTGCATTGTGCTTAAAAAATAAAAGTGCCTTTCCTAGCCTCCTGACAAAACTGTATTGTTTAATTCAATCCCAGAATAAACAACACACCATCCTAAGAAAATTATTGTCCTTTGCAAAGTCTGTTTCTGTGTCATGTTAAATGATGAGTTCACTTTATTTAATGAAAGGAGGGTTTTGTGGTCACGCTATATGCAGTATGGGGAGTACTGAATTGCTTACCCATGGGATAGGCAGAGTATTCCAAGGAATGTTATAGTCCTTTGATTAAGCGAGGGTTGATGGCTATGACTCCAGATATTTTTAGGATATTATCATAAATTCAGCAAACACTTGCTTCCTCCTGACCCCAACCCTATCAGGTTCCTCTAGGTTTGTCATTTCATTTTGACCATACCTGGAGGTTTTTTTTGGGCGGGGGGGCTAGGCAATGGGGGTTAAGTGACTTGTCCAGGGTCACACAGCTAGTAAGTGCCATGTGTCTGAGTCCAGATTTGAACTCAGATCCTCCTGACTCCAAGGCCGGAGTTCTATCCACTGTATCACCTAGCTGCCCCCACAACTAGAGTTTTCTACAGAAGAATATGCAAATATATTTTATGTCTCATTTCCCATTAAGATTTCTTACCTCATTCCCAACTCTATATGACCTATAAGGAAACACACTCACTTTATAGTCTAATATATCTTTTACAGAAAGAAAATATTGGGGACAGCTAGGTGGCACAGTGAATAGAGCACCTGCCCTGAAGTCAGGAGGACCTGAGTTCATATCTGGTCTCAGACCAGATACTTGACACTTACTAGCTGTGTGACCCTGGGCAAGTCACTTAACCCCAATTGCCAAAAAAAAAAAAACAACAAAAAACCAAAAAAAAAAACCAGAGAGAAAATATAATTAAAAGGAAAGTAGTAAAACTCCAAATGATTCTAAGACAGCAAGGTGGCACAGTGGGAGGAGTCAGAAGGAGCTGAATCTGGCCTCAGTTGTGTACTAACTGTATGCCAAAGGGCAAATTACTTAACTTCTGTCTGCCTCAGTTTCCTCAACTGTAAAATGGGGATAATAATCATACCTACCTTACAAGATTGTTGTGAGGAACAAATGAGGTGTTTGTAAAGTACTTAGCACAATGTGTAGCACATAGTAGGTGCTTAGTAAATGCTTGTTTCTTCTCCCCCCACTCACCACTCAGGTAGGGCTCGGGCATAGTGGCAGCTCATTGATGGCTCTGTTCACTATCTACCTTTCCCAAGGGGGAGCTTTTTGTGTTACCCCTCCTTCCACTCCCTATATCACAGTCTTATACTGTCTCACCATTCCCCACCTGGCTTGTTAAACACTTAGTTTATCAGAAGATTCAACAAGAGCCATTTCTGTCTTCTACTAAGAATCTCTGCTCAGCAAACAGCAAGAGAAAGATTCTCCCACAAAGCACAGAGACTATATTAACATAAACTGGTGGTGGTGTAAAATGGTACGACTGCCTTAAAAAGTTGGGTTGCTGAGTCATCCACCCAGAGAAAGCCCAAGGAGTTAATTAAAAGCAACTGGTATAGACTTGGTAACCACATATACCTCTACTGTTAAAAGGCAGAGGAGAGCCAGAGGGAGAAGTTTCAGAAGACAAGGCAAGACTGAACAGGGCTTGTGTGCTTTGAAAAATGAGAAAGCATCAGACAAGGTCAATTGAATAAAGCTGGTTTAAATTGTAAAGTGATGTTATTGTGGAATTTAAACATTGGACTGGGACCTTAAAGATCTAAAAATAAGTTAAAATTTGAGTCAAAACAGTTGTCATAGTCAAGTTATGAAGTGACCTACATCTTTCGTACTTAAAACTTTTTTCTATATTAGTTTTTTTACTGTGTTGGGGTATATATATATATGTGTGTGTGTGTATATGTATATATAATGTGAATGATCCCTCACTCATGTACCATTATTAATAAATAGCATCTTTATATAAAATACAAGTATTTTCAAAAAGATCACCATGAAAACATTTGCTCTTTAAACACTATCATCAATTGTTGCAGAAGATGAATTGGTACAGAAATTCTTTGAAGAATTTAATGAGACTCTGAATTTAATCAACACATTCAGATACTTGATGACTTCAATGAAAAAGTAAAAAAGAGGTAAAAAATGGGGAGAAATCTATAGGGAAGCATGGTTCAGGAAAAAAGAATGAAAGCCTGAAAACTTGTAAAGAGCACAGAAACCTTGCATGTCTATATAATAAATACCATCTTCAAGAAAAGAATTAGTGTCAGACATGATGAACACCAACAACACCATAAGGAATGAAATAGATTATGTTTTAACCAATAAGATGAGACTTGTTTGTGATGTAGGAGTTATCTTGAAATCAGCTATCTGTATCCAGTGAGATCATAAGAATGTTAACACTAAGATCCAAACTAACTAAAAAATTAATAATAATAATTCAAATTTTAAAATGAAGAAAGAATGAGAAAATATCACAACAACATCACCCTGAACTACTTAAATAAGTCATTGAACATCAAAAATGGGAAATAGACAGCAGAAATGACACTGATACCAACTATAGTAATTTTATCCTTACTATTAACCAGTGTAAATAAATTGCTGCAAAAAGGAGACCAAAAGAGCCCACAAAGAGCCTTAGTCAGCAAATACTTAATTTACTTGCCATACAAAGAGATAAGGCTGCTCAAGACAGCTCCAGTTTAGAATATAAACTATTTTCTACAAACAACTTGTTGTTTGTAAAATCTTACAAAGAAGGATGATTGGTGATTGTGAGCAATATCGTCTCATAAAGCAGTGAAGGGGGAAACCACTTTAAAAAAAAAGCTTGGAAAGATATCTAAGTAAGCAAAGTCATCCCAAGTGCATTCAAGGATAAAAGGAGAACTGGAAATAGAAAAATGGAAAAGATTTGCAGAAATCATTATAAACAAATTATTTCTCTATCAGTACACTCAAACCCTAAAATCCCAGTCTAAAATGTACCAATAAAGGACCTATAAATGATAAATTAAAAAAAAAAAGACAAAAACAAAGAAAGAGAAAGCAACCAGACTGGACCAAGTATGTGTAGAGGAGATCCATGCTGGAGATGACACAATTGTGAGGGAATTGAGGGAACAATATATAAGGTATTTGAAGGAGGAGAAAATACCAAAGATATAGGGGAAAAAATTTTAGACTTTATTAATCAGTCACTCAACAAGTGTTTACTAAGCCCTTACAATATACCAGGCACTGTGCTAAGCACTAAGAACACTAAGAAGGCAAAAACAGCCTATCGATTTAGGGAGTTCACATTAAAATGGGGGAGACAACATCCAAATAACTTTGTACATAACAAGATATATGTGTATTAAATTCAAGGTAACCTCAGAATGAAGACACTAGCATTTGGATTGTAAAGGCTTCTTGCAGAAGGTAGACGACTTGAAGAAAGCCAGGGAACCAAGGAGTTAGAAGTAAGAAGGGAGGGGATATATCCCCAGTCATTGGGGACAGACAGCCGATGAAAGTGCGTGGAATTAGGAGATGGAATTTTTTTGTACATGGAACTTTATGAGCACAGAGTCAGTGGACCACAGAGTATTTGGCAAATGATAAAGTTTAAGAAGACTAGAAAGGGACCAGGTTATGAAGGGCTTCAAAAGCCAAATAGAAGTTTTTAGATTTTATCCTGGAAGTAATAGGGAACCACTGGAGTTTATTGAATGGGGGGTAAGGAGTGACGTGGTCAGATCTGAACTTTAAGAAGATCACTTTGGCAGCTGAGTAATGGCTAGGCCGCTGTGGGAAGAGAGTGGGTAGAGACCAACAAGAAGGCAATATAGTAATCCAGGTAAGAGGTAATAAGGGACAGCACCAGGGTGGTGATAGTTCCAAAGGAGAGAAGCAGACATATATGAAAAGATAGAATCTAAAGGACTTGGCAAAACTGGATAAGGATGACATCTAGATTGCAAGCCTGAGTGACTAGGGAGAATAGTAGTGTCCTAATTTTTAATGGGAAAGTTTGGAAGACAGGAGTTGGGAGGGGAGATCAATTAAGTTTTGAACATGATGAGCTTAAGATGTCTACAGGACATGCAGTTTGAGATGTCCAATAGGCAGTTGGAGGTGGGAGTCTAGAGGTCAGGAGAGTGGTTAGGGCTGGATAAATTGAAATAAGACTCATCTGCGTAAGAACGAAGCATACTATTTTCCCTTCTTTTGTTTTTTCTTTCTCATGATTTTTCCCTTTAGTTCTGATTCTTCTTTACAACCTGACTAATGTGGAAATATGTTTAATATGGGTAGGGGAGAGACCTAGGGCAGAGCCTGGGGGAACATTTATAATTCATGAAAATAACCTAGAAGAAGATTCAGCAAAGGAGACTGAGGAGTGATCAGACCAGAAGGGGAAGCACCAGGAGAGAGTAGTGTCATGAAAACTTAGAGAGAAGAGGAGGGTGATGGACAGTGTCAAAGGCTGCAGAGAGGTTAAGAAGGATGTGGATTGAGAAAGGACCATTCAATTTGTCAATTAAGAGATCACTGGAAACTTTGGAGAGAGCAGTTTCAGTTGAATGATGAGGTCAGTAGCCGGATTGCAGAGTTAAAAAGAGAAAAGGAGGTGGAGATACTGTTTGTAGATTGATTGTTAATACTGAAAAAGGGCAACCAGGAGATCAATAACTATCAACCCACATGCCTACTCTCCTACTGCTACAAAATCTTGATGAGAGTCAGATATACATGAATTGAGGACATCCTTTGCAAGCACATTAACAGGGTATAAATAGACCTTTGCAGTGATATTCAACAATGGATTGCCTCTTTACCACAATTAACTAAAAATATAAAGAATATAAAATCTATTGCGTGCTCAGTGCTTCTTTTTTTTAAATTTTTCCTTGCTTCTTGATAATGAATAGTATTCTAATTGTTACAAGAAAATGTCATTTTACAAGCTCTTTTACAATAAAGCTTCTCCTATCTACACATCAAAATAGTTCAAGATTCCTTGAAAGAGACAGCAACATAAATAACCTCATTCAAAAACCCTCCGATACTCAATATTAAGCAAAGTATGAGATGGGAAGACATGCTCAACAAATTTTTTTTTGTTACCACAAGGACGGAGAAAATCCAGCACAAATATCAGATCAAAGATGGAATTCCTTTTGAATGGTGAGGTCCTCCAGATACTCCTGTTTACAAATGACATAGCACTGGAGAAATCCATAATCCCTCAGAGTTTTGGCCTGCCTATCCACGCGGGAAAGCTCAAGTGGATGATGAATATTTATTTCTCAGATTGTGTCATGCATTTGGATAGACGTTCTGCAGAGTTAGACAATATTGGTAGATAACAAGTTGGGCTCAGAGTTAAACAGTTGGAGGACAACGAGCTAGACTGCCTTCAGGAAATTTCAGAGCTCACTTTCTGAGCTCCAGCATCCCATGAAAACAGAGGCTGAGCTTTTTAATACTAACATTCTATTGGCTTTGCTAACATGGCAGCAAAACATGGAATACAGCAAGACAGGGAAGAACTAAAAATGTGTATGATGCGAAGGTTAATGAAGAGATATATTTTGGGCATGATGTAATCAATGTAATCAAACCTGAGATGA
The DNA here is from genome assembly GCF_900497805.2 of Vombatus ursinus. Taxonomy (NCBI): domain Eukaryota; kingdom Metazoa; phylum Chordata; class Mammalia; order Diprotodontia; family Vombatidae; genus Vombatus; species Vombatus ursinus. The sequence goes on along the minus strand of NW_020951478.1, from coordinate 6,004,396 downwards.
ACAGGAGTAAAAGGACATCCCTAAGGAAATGCAAGAAAAGAAGCTGGACCAGTCAGGTGGCAAGAATGAGGAATGACAAGTGGACAGCCAAAGTACTCCACTCATAGAGGCAGCTAGGTGGCAGCTAGTGGAATCAAGAAGACTTAAGTTCAAATTCCGAATCAAACACTTTCAAGCTATGTGTCCCTGGGCAAGTCACTTAGCCCTTGTATGCCTCAGTTTTCTCAACTGTAAAGTGGGAATAATAATAGCACCTATATCACAATGTTGTTATGAGGAACAAATGAGATAATATTTGTAAAGTGTTTAGCACAGTGCCTGGCACCTAGAAGGTGCTAAATAAATTTTTAGTTATGATTATATTACATAGAGAGGATATTATATATCCTCTCACTATTGTAAATATTAATCCTCTCACTATATGTAATACTACATGTTATACATGGAGGACATTATAAACCCGCTCACTACTCAGAAACATCAAAGAAGGTCTCCAGCATGTTGGGTGGACCCCCTGTGGCTCATTTAACCAGCCCCACCTCAGTTGCCCCCTCACAGAGGAGAGTCTCCAATTCATTTAAAACCCTTCTCTTCCCTGTCTTCCCCAGGCTTTTTAGTGCCTGAAATTAGAAAGAATTGTCAATATCTAAAAGCCAATGTCTTTTCTGGGCTACCTAGTCCATGGTTTGGAAGCAATTCATATTGAAGAAGAACTGTGAGCCGAGGTCATCATCTGAACACACGTGGACCTACTCCACAAGGGGGAGGGCAGACAAAATGCTTCTGGGACATTCTGATGTGCTGCTCAGAGAAAGGAACATACGTGGTTTAGGTCTTCTGGGAAAACAAACTGAAGCCAACTGGTCAGACTGCCCTACACAGCCATGAGGAAATAGGGATTGTATTTGTCTGAGAGCTTTAAGCAGACTCTGGGGTGCAGTCACAAACAGTGGCTGGCTTGTACATCACAGCAACAGCTGGCCGGTCCAGGGTGGTGTGCTGTGAGCTCCCCACTTACAAACAAGCCTGTTCCATAAAGTTATTTGGATGCCAGCTACTTTGGAATGCAGAAATATATTTTATCAAGGAAGTGATGCCATGAACAGTACTTTGATTCCTAGACTGGTCCATAAAAGCTAAAAGCTTGTTATTTAACCAGTAATATCATTGAATCTCTACTGAACCATGTACACCGGGGAAACTGCATGAGAAAATACACTGTCCAAGATGGGCAGTCTGTCAAAAATGAGTCCGTCGGTATGTAACTCTTGGGCAAGCATTGCAGATAAATAATGAAGTAAGCCCAGAATGGATTAGCTAGAGGAAAACAGGATGAACTGTATTTGGGATATTACCATGTTTTCAATAATCCTAAACTGCTTGTTTCTGTAATTCTCCCTTCAATTTTTCCAACAATGCAATCTGGGTGTGAAACAAGGAATACTATGACCTCAGAAGAACAAAAATTAAGAATAATTGAAAGGGCAATAGAAAGACACAAGAGAGGCATAAGCAGGCTACAACATGTTCCTGGTGATGGAGCACAAGCCTTCATCAAGGACATGCCTACCTAGAAAAGAAGGTGGGTCCCAACAGCAATATGAGATAACAGACAAGCCACAGGAGTGGTGTAGTGGTGCACTCCCCATCCCTCCACCACCACTACCACCAAATTCTAGGTGTGATGGGTGTATCCTTAATGAAAGATTTAGAGTGAAATATAGACAAGAATCATATAGATGGTCTCTGGAAGGACGGGAGCCTCTGACCTCACTGGATCCCAGGGAGAGGCTGGGGGCAAGGGGAGAGGTGGTGACTGGAGACATGGACCACTGAGTCAGTGGTTCCATGATGGTGGCAGCACTTGGAACAGAGACAGTGGGAGCTTCTCTAGTCACAGCCATCATAGAGCAGCAGCAGAATCCTCTGGGCAGAGGCAGCTCCAAGTAGATTGATGGTGGTAGAATCACAGAATCTCAGAAGTCATCTGGTCCAACCTCATGCCTGAATGGGAATCACCTCCATAACAGCCAAGACAAATGGTCATTAAGCCTCTGCTGCTAGACATCTATTGAGAGGACATCAAATACCCTCCAAGTCAGACCATTTCACTTTTGGATAGGAAGGTGGACTAGTAAGTTTGCCCTTACACTGCTCCTAAATCTGCTTCTTATCACCTTCCACCTGTCGCCCCTAATTTGGTCCTCTGGGGCCAAGCCCTCCTTCCTGTGAGGGTCCTTTCTCTGTAGGCCATCTAGTGACTGCCCTAGCCACATCCTTTTCTGCCTCTTACCCCTTCCCTCTTCATCTGCCCATTTCCTAGATTTCCTCTTATCTGAAATCTTCCATGCCTGGAAATTTCTAGGCTACAAACAGCCATAAAATTTCAATTGTTGCTGCCTCTGTTGGAGCCTCTCTGCCTGTAGCCTCAGAGGTAGGAAACTAGTCAGCTATAGTCAGGTCTACCTGAGTGAGATCTCACCCTTCTCTATCTGACCCATTTCCTTAGCTATCCTGATGCATGGAGAGGTAGCAGACCCAGGAGTCCCTCCCACCCATGGAACCAGCCAGAGCTTGATATGCCAGGTGTTGGGAGCAGCCTCTTGTGATGTCCTAAAGACTATCTGGGTAAGGCTCTGTTCACATCCTTGCTTGGATCCCTTTCCTTCTTTTGCCCATTGTACTCTAGAGGTGTAAATCCCAATCCCAGGATAGGAGTGGGCTGCCTTAGAGGTCCCTGTGGTCTGCTCCCAAACCATGCAAGGAGAAAAGGCATTTCCCTTAACACGCTCAGAAGCCAACACAGGATGATGGGATTTAAAACTGGAAAGGACTGAAGAGGTCATCCACTGTAGTGGAGGATGCCAAGAGAGGTTAAGGGTCTTGTCCATAATCATAAAGAAAATAGTAGAACCAGGCCTTGGACCCAGGTTTTCTGATATGGAATTCAGTGCTCATTACACTAAGCAGACACCCAGATTCAAGCCTGGAACATTCGAATAACATTCGCCTCTTCAGCAGAAAGAATGGTGACTATATAGCTATGTGTCTGTAGGAAGCTTACTGATGTAATTTCCACTTGTTACTATAGGATTCCCCCCAAGTCAGCAAGACTTTGGGTGTGTGTGTGTGAGAGAGACAGACAGACAGAGAGGGAAGACAGAGGGAGAGATCACAGGCAAAGACAGAGAAAGATGAGAGAGATGAGACAGGGAGAGATAGAAACAGAGAGAAGAGAGTCAGAGAGGAGGGAGACACAGAGCGAGACAGAGAGAGAGAAGAGGAGGGGAGCAACTTTAATTCTAAAAGGGTATGTGCGCATGAGGGGTTGGGGGGCAACTTTAATTCTGAGAGTCTATGTGTGTGTATGTGTACACACACAATTAACCTCATTTGAGCCGAAGACCCTAGCTCCATCCCACGTGCTCTCAGACTCCAGGTCGTGGGCATTCGGTATCGGAAGCTGGTGCCTCCCGAGGAGACAGCTAACTCTCTGCAGTGATTTAAGGAGAAACTTACAAACAAGAACAGGGTCAAAGGAAGCATTCAAAGGTAATAATCACATCGCCTAAGATCCCCTTCTTCACAGAACTCTAGACCGCATTTCATTCATCGTCTGCAAGATACAAGATAAACTTGTGAGGTTTTAATTAAATTCCATTTATTTAATCTTAACAGCCCAGAAGGATACCAGCTGTATTAGCTAAGTAGGCAATAAAGGACATCATCCCCATTAAAAGGGAAGTGGTTCTGGAGATCACCTTACATAGACAATTTCATGCATTTCTGTTTCCAACTCCAAGTGCTTCAGGTAGCTGACCAACTCTTTGAATTCTTCTGATTACCTCAGGGAAAAAGCCTCAATAGGTGTTAATGGTCTTTAACAACCTATTCCCCCACTCCTAACAGCCTCGCCTTCTTGTTTAGTCACATCCCACTCTTTGTGATTCCATTTGGGGTCTTCTTGGCAAAAATACTGCGATGGTTTGCCATTTCCTTCTCCAGCCCATTTTGCAGATGAGGAAACTGAGATAAACAGGCTTAAATGACTTGCCCAGGGTCACACACTCTGAAGCCAGATTTGAACTCAGGAAGTTTTCCTGATTCCAGGCCCAGAGCTCTATCCACTGAGCCACCTTTTACTGCCAACCAAAGAGTTGTCACGGAGAAAGCATTTTGAAAACCTTAAAGTGCTACCAAAGTGATTTTCAAAGTCCCAAATTCCTTCAAACACTTGCCTCATTCATGACATGCATTGGATTACTTAAATCCAGCCTTCCTGGATTATGGGGCAAATTGGACTCATTCTGTTCCAAAATCTTTGATCGCAAATATTCTAGTTCTCCTCACCACCCAACTTATTCCAAACTTTTTTATATTTTTTAATATTATTATTATTATTAATAATAAAAGTTAGCATTTATATAGTGATTTAAGCAAAGCATTTTAAAATATCATCCCATTTTATCCTCACAGCAACCCTGGGAGGTAAATGCTATTATTATCCCTATTTATTCTTTATTATCCTTATCCCAGATAAGGAAACTGAGATAGAAGTCACATATGCTAGTAAGTGGCTGAAGCAGGATTTGAACTCAGGTCTTCCTGACTCCAGGTCTAGCTCTATCCACTAACTGGCAAATATTTTTCATCCATTCTATACCTCTCTTCATAGCCAGGAAAGATCATCTAAAAGACATTTAGGGAGTGTGGCTGTAATGAGAGCTAATGCTGTGCACCAGAGGTCTCAGACTCAAGGCAGCCATCTGGAGTTGGGCCTAAACCAGATTAAAATGTAACTGGGAAATGTTTAAGAAAATAAATAAAAATACAATCCAGCATAGAAAATGTGAACCTGTGGTTTTCTTAGTCAATATTCTGCCTGCAGGGATCCCTTTCTACTTGAGTTTGTCACTACTGTTGTACATCACAGCACCGATTGGAGTTACATCTCCTCAGCCCAGCTGGAGAAGTATTTTCCAGGCCTTTCTGCTCATGTTACTTGTGAAAAGAATCAGATAAAAGACCCCTTGAGTCCTTTGCGCAGTCCTGAAACCCATGGTTATTGGCATTTCCTCTCTCATGAGCTATCTTACTGCCAAGGAGAGGCCGAAGTTGGGGAGAGAGAGCCTGACTTGGAATTAGGAGACACTGTGACCATGGGTTGTTTAACCTTCCCAAGCCTTCATGCCTTCATCAATAAAATGAGGCCAACAATACCTGGAGAATCTACTAGACAAAGTTATTGTAAGTGTTGAAAGATGTAACATATACAGAGTGATCTGTCAACTTTGTAATGTTAGATAAATGTCGGTCACTACTACTGTTATGAAGAACTGTAGGTTGTATTTCCATAATTTTTCTCGTTTTGATCTCCATTTCTTTGTTCTGACTGTCCCCCATTTGTGCCTTTTTTTTTTGGTGATGATATCATTTGGGGTTTTCTTGGCAAAGATACTGGAATGGTTTGCAATTTCCTTCTCCAGCCCATTTTACAGGTGAGGAAACTGAGGAAAACAGAGTTAAGTGACTTGTTCAGGGTCACACAGCTAGTAAATGTCTGAGGCCAGATTTGAACTCAAGATGAGTCTTTCTGACTCCAAGCTCATTTATAATGAATTTCCTCTTAGAATCCTTGGCTTCCTTCCAGGTTCATTTCAGGCCCTACATCCTACCCAAAGTCTTTCCTGATCTTGAGCAAGCCATATTCCCTAGTTGTTAGTGATCACACCCTCTTCAAATCATCTTGTATCTACTTACCTGTGTACATGTTCTATTCCCCTCCCCCCCAGCAGAATGTACTCCCCTTGAGGGCAGGAACTATTTTTTTTTTTAAATTTTTGTCTTTATATCCCTGACACATGACATGGTGCCCTGAACATAGTAGATACTTAATAAATTTTTGTCAATTTGAATTGAACAGAATTAAGAAATTGTAATCAAATTTCTCAGAAAGGAAATAGTGTAGTACAGAGGTTCTCAAACTTTCAGTTCATAGTACCCTCAGTAATTTCTCAGCAATTTTTTCATAGCACACCTAGGCCAAATGAAATACCTAACAGCTCCATTTATTAAGTATTTAGAGCCAAACAACTTAATAAGTATTTATATCCTGGCAACTTAGTAGCCATTTGAAAAAATAATACACATAAATTGAAAGAAAAAATTCATTCATAAATAGCCACAATTATTTACTAGGGAGATGTGTCTGCCAGTTGGGCATTCCACAGCTTCTCAAATCTTGGGGTCAGATTGCACAAGGCCACCCTCATTTCTTGTTCCATGTTGATTTTCCTACAATACTAGTTTTTTTTATCATAGAAGCCACCGGAAATCCAACTTCCCAAAGATATGATGTTGAAATTACCAAGACACAAGCAAACAAAAACACATATCAAGCATTTGAGAATATCATCAAAAGGAATGTTGCACATATAATGTTGAAACTGTGAATTACCTTAAGCTAATAGTTCATGTGGCATTCAACAGACCTTGAATATCATGGTTTCACTTGAAAATTTTAAATATCTTGTACTACCTCTGTGAGTTCACTATGCAAAAGCACACAGTTTAGGAACCGCAGAGAGCTTTAGAACCCCTCCTCTACACTGATTACCTATATATTGTCCACATACAGGGTGCTCTAAAAGTTTTTAGCTATTAAAGGTTAAGATTGCACTAAGACTTTTGGGATGCTCTCCATAACTCTTGAAGGTTCATATCTCAACTCCTACTTGCACTGATGCGTTGGGTCCCTAAGAGAGCTGGCTAGCTACATTTCCTCATCAGAGTTCTAGGGGTACCCCTGAGAGGTTAGGGGTGTTTTTCTAATGCTATCAGCTCAAGGCCCCATTACGGTATGTTCTCCCCAGTATCAATGTCTAGTTGTGTGTTCAGTTGTTCAGTCACGTCCAATTCTTTGTAACCCCAATGGACTGTTACATGCCAGGCCCTTCTTTCCTCCACTATCTCTCAAAGTCTATCCAAGTTAGTGTTCATTGTTTCCATGACACTATCTAGCCCTCTCATCCTCTGCCATCCCCTTTCTTCTCTTGCCTTTAATCTTTCCCAACTACAGGGTCTTTTCCATTGAGTTCCATCTTTTCGTTCTGTGGCCAAAGTATTTAAGCTTCAACTTCATTATTTGACCTTCCAGTGAATAGTTTGAATTAATTTCTTTAAGTATTTAATGATTTGATTTCCTTTCTGTCCAAAGGACTCTCAAAAGTCTTTTCTAGCACCACAATTCAAAAGCATCATTTCCATAAAACTAAGCTTTATTTATAGTCCAAATCTCACAGCTATACATTGCTACTGGAAAAAACATAGTTTTGACTATATGGACCTTTATTAGCAAGGTAATGTCTCTGCTTTTTAGTATCCTGTCCAGATTTGCCATAGCTTTCCTTCCAAGGAATTTAATTTCTAGTTAGTCTCTCATATTTCATTCACGGTGATTTGCACCACAATATCACTTAACCAATTATTATCTGGCTTTTTTTTTTACTAGCTTTTACAAAGGGAATATTTACTGAGAAGATATTACAAGAATAGTGGTTCTTATAGTGCAAACAGCAGTACAAACAACCCCCCTCACTCCACTGTGAATCAGGTGCACATTCTTTCCTTATCCCACCTCAGTCTCTGAGAACAGTGAGCTAAAACATAAAGCAGTTACTACAAATCAGTCACTCCACCACACTCACTTCCAAACTTGACCTAGCCACTGAACAAAATGATCCCTTGTTGCAGGGCCCAGTGTCTTGGTTGATGTAGGTCTATTGCTTCCTTGGGTCAAGCAGATTGTTTCTCACCAGGGTTGCCTAATGGTAAGCTCTGGCATGGAATCCCCTTCCTGGAAGTCTGGTCCTCTATCCTTTCTAGTCTCACAGAGTCATTTCATCTCTAGTACTTATTCACTTCAGAGCAGGCAAGGACAGATGTGATAGGCACAGATGACAGTGGCCCCATATAGTTTTGAAGCAACATGGTGACCAGGTGAGGAAAGGCTCCCCCTACCCAGAGGCTTATAGAATTTCATCATTGTCACTCAAACACAGTCAAGAAAAAGAGTGCTTAACTTGACTGGCTAATGTCTATTACATGCAAAGTTCCAATGCAGCAGCCAATCAAAAGACACCTCTTAGAACACAGTAAATGGGCAGGAAACAGTCAAAGAATAGCTGCACATACTTCAAGGTCTACATGTGGGTTTGTATCATACAGTACATACTCATAATGATTGGGCTTTTTTTGGCCAACCCGCCATGACATATGTAATCTTGGGCAAGTCAATTTCTTTGCTAAATCTCAGTTTCCCCATCTCTAAAATGAGAGTTTTGAATAGAATGTTGTCTAAGGTCTTTTCCATCTATAAACTCTAGATTCCTATGAAACATCTTTCATACTGTTTGTAAAATTAGCAGTCACTCTCTGCATTTGCACTGTGCCTTGTGATGCTCCTAAAAGCATTTTTCAAACATTCATAGTCATCTTTAGTGTCATTTGCGTCCCAGAGAACTAGCCAGATCTTTCATTACTAGAAGGAGAATTGGAAATGGAAGCACAGAGGGATTTCATTATGCAAAAAGGCAGCATTTTTTTAAATCCATTTTTGGAGGTAAGGGAAAGATCAAAGCAAGGCTAGAGGCATGGAAAAGGAGGATATAATCAAAATGAAACTTTTTTTTTCCAGTTCCAAATTCTCTTCCTTCCTCCACGCCCTCCCCCAACCATTGAGAAGGTAAGCAATATGATACTCACTGTACACATGAAGTCATGCAAAGCATATTTCATATCAGTCATATTGCAATAAAGCAAGAAAAACAGAGAAAGTGAAAAAACATGCCTCAATCTGCACTCAGATTTCATCAGTTCATCATGAGTCTTTTGGAATTATCATGGATTATTGCATTGATCAAAGTTATTAAGTCTTTCACAGTTGATCATCATTACAATACTGCTGTTACTGTATACAATGATCTCCTGGTTCTTCTTACTTCACTTTGAATCAATTCATACAAATCTTGTGTATAAATATAAAACCATCACCTTCATCGTATGTTACAGAGCTATGGTGTTTGAGACGGAACTATTTAACTCTGCTTGTGCTTACTTTCTCTCCCAAGAACTCTAGCCCCTGAATGTTTGAGTCAGGTCTCACCATCTGTAAAATGAGGGGAGGTAGACTAGATAATCTTTCATTGTCTTTCCAGTTCTTAAGTCACTACGAGTGCCTGATCTAAAAAGAATGGAAATAGTTTAGCTGAGAATGGAAATGCAAGATAAATGATAAGATGGTGAGAGAGCACTTGGCTGTCTTCACTGAGCTCAAGTGAACAAACCACATACATAACAAAAGGGATTGCTGAGTTGTCCTTGGTGATTTAAAAAAATATATAGAAAGACCAACCAAGATGTCAGAGTAGGAGGGAGCAGTACAACCTAATTCCTCTCACAACTACTCAAAGATCTAAGAAGCTTAAGAAGTCATTAGAAAATCTAAGGAGAAACCATAATGGGGCATCATTGCAACCTGAGATCACAAATTCAGCCCATAGGTAAGCGGCCAGGTCAGAAACTGCAGAACAGGGGAGGGCTTGGATTGTGGGCTTAACCTTGGGCTTAGGCCAAGAGCCCATTTCCCTGAGGGGATAATATCACAAATTTCTCTTCTCTTCCCCCCTCCCCCAATTAAGTCAGATCATGGGCTCAGCCCCAGGCCAAGAACAGAGCTTAGGTAGGAGCTTGGAGGGTAGCCGGACATTTCCTAAGTGGATCACAGGCTTAGCCTATCCAGAGAACAGAGTCTTGGATCCTAGGCTAAGAACAGAACTAGGCCATCAGAATGTGTAACACAGAGCATATCATGGGCTCAAGCCCACGTACAGGTCAGCAGGCAGTACTAGTCTCCAGGAAGCATTAGTAGCTTCCATATTAAAAGAGTGGAGGACTTGGAATAAGATATTCTGGAAGACAAAGGAGTTTGGATTACAACCAAGAATAACCTACCCAGCAAAACAGAGTATGATCCTCTGGTGGGGTGAGGAATGGATATTTAATTAAATGGAGAATTTTCACATATTCCTGATGAAAAGACCAGAAATGAATAGAAAAATGGACATTTAAACATGAGACTCAAGAACATAAAAATAAGAAGCATAAAAAAGTAAACATGAAAGAAAAGTCATAAGGACTTAATAAGGTTAAAATGTTTATATTTCTATGTGGGAAGATGATGCATGTAACTCCTAAGAAACTTATCATTATTAGAGCAGGTAGAAAGAATCTACATAAACTGAGGGTGAGTTGCAGAATGGATTAGAAACCTGAATCCAACAACAAGTGTGTTTCACAAGAAACACACATGAAACAGAAAAACACATACGAAGTCAAAATAAGGGTCAGAGTTTATTACGCTGAGGTTTAAAAAAAAAAAGGAAGGGTAGTAATCATGATCTCTGACAAGGCAAAAAGCAAAAATAGATCTAATTAAAAGCGATAATTAGGAAAACTACATCTTGCTAAAAGCTACCACAGACAATGAAGTAATACCAATATTAAACATATAGGCACCAAATGGCATAGCATCCAAATCTTTAAAGGAAACATTAAATGAGTTATACTGTCTATACATAAATAGCAAGAACTATACTAGGGGACCTCAACTTTTCCCTCTAACAACCAGACAAATCTAACCATAAAATAAATAAGAAAGAAGTTAAGGAGATGAATAGAATTTAGAAGAGTTAGTTATGATAGAACTCTGGAGGAAATGAATGGGGAAAAAAAGGAGTATATCTTTTTTCCAGTTGTATATGGCACCTACACAAAAAAGGACCATTTATTATGGCATAAAAACCTCACAAACAAATGCAGAAAAAGTAGACATTTTAAATGCACCCTTTTCAGGCCATAATGCAATAAAAATTATGATCAATAAAGGGCTTTAGAAGCATAGTTGAAAAATTAATTGGAAACTTAATAATCTAACTTAATGCATGGATCAAAGAACAGATCATAAAAAACAATTAATAATTTCAGTAAAGATAATGACAAAAATGAGACAACATGTTAAAATTTGTGGAATGTGGCCAAAGTAGTACTTAGGGGAAAATTTACATCTCTAAATGTTTACATCAATAAAAAAGAAAAAACAATGATGAATTAAGCATGCAATTAAGAAAAAAACTACAAAAAGAACAAATTTAAAATCCCCAATTAAACACCAAAATAGAAATTCTGAAAGTTAAAGGAGAGATTAATAAAAACGAAAGTTTAAAAAAACCCATCAAACTAATAAATAAAACTAGGAGCTGGTTTTATGAGAAAAAAAAAACAACCAATAAAACAAATAAACCATTGGTTAATTTGATTTTTAAAAAAGAAAATTATCTACTTTACTTCCCTGATCTTTTATACCTCTTACTCAGTCATAAATTCTTCCCTTATCCATAGATCTGACAGGTAAAATTTTCCATGCTTCCCAATTTGCTTATAATATCACCTTTTATGTCTAAATCATATACCCATTTTGACCTTATCTTGCTATATGATATGAGATGTTGCTCTGTACCTAATTTCTGCCAATTTGCTTTACAGTTTTCCAATTTTTGTCAGATAGTGAGTTCTTGGATCTTTGAGTTTACCAAACCGAGATTACTATGGTCATTCCCTACTATGTATTGTGTACCTAATCTAGTTCACTTATCCACTATCTATTTCTTAGCTAGTATCAGATTGCTATGTAATATAGTTTGGAATCTGGTACGGCTAGGCCACCTTTCTTCACATTTTTAATTGATTCCTTTGATATTCTTAACCTTTTGTTCTTCCAAATGAATTTTATTGCTTTTTTTCCTAGCTCTATAAAACAATTCTTTGATAGTCTTATTGGTATAGCATTGAATAAGTAAATTAATGTAGGTAGAATTGTTATTTTTATTATATTGGCTCAGCCTACTCAAGAGCAATTAATACTTCTCCAGTTACTTAGATCTGTTTTTATTTGTATGAAAAGCATGTTGTAATTGTGTTCATATGGTTCTGAGTTTGTCTTGGCAGCTAGACTCCCAAGTACTTTTATATTGCCTGTACTGATTCTAAATAGAACTTCTCTTTGTATCTTTTCCTGCTGAACTTTGTTGGTAATATATAGAAATGCTGATGATTTATATCCTTCAACTTTGCTAAAGCTGTTAATTGTTTCAAATAGTCTTTTAGTTGATTCTCTAAGTATACCATCTTATCATCTGCAAAGAGTCATAGTTTTGTTTTCCTCATTTCCTAAATTCTTATCCTTTCTAATTTTGATTACATTAAATTAAAAAGGGTTTACACAAACAAAACCAATATAGACAATAGTAGAAGAGATGACAGAGTCAGCATAAAAAAAAATCTTGACAGGTTAAAGTAGAAAAGAAGAAAACCAAATTACCAGTATTAAAAATGAAAAAGATGTATGCACTACCAATGAAAATGAGATTAAAGCAATTTTTTTTAAAAAAAAAAAAACCAGCTGCTTAAGTATGGAATGGTTGATTTGGGACTAAATAAAAGTTCATATGAAAAAGATCCGTGTTTTGTTTGTTTTAGCAGATATCAAGCTCAACCTAAGTTCACAGTATGACATGGCTTAAAAAAGTTATCAGCTCACATCAATAGAACTAATACTCTGGAACCCTTTCCTTCCTCATCTCTGTCTCTTGGCTTCCCTGACTCCCTACAAGTCCCAGCTAAAATCCCACTTTTCCAGTCCCAATCACCTTTAATTCTGGTGCCTTCTCCCTGTTGTGATGTCCAGTTTATCCTGCATATAGTTTGTTCATACATAGCTATTTGCATGTTGCCTCTCTGTTTAGACGGTCAACTCCTCGAAGGTCTGGATTTGTCTTTTACTTTTCTTTGTATCCCCAGCTTTTAGGTACATAATAAATGTTTATTGACAGACTGACTAGAGAGATGATAGTCCCATTATATTCTGCTCTGGTCAGACCCCATCTGCAGTGTTGTATCCTATTCTGAGGACTTCATTTTAGGAAGGTCATTCATAAGCTTGAGAGTATCCCAAAGACACTGACAGGGCTAGTTAAGGGAACTCAAAACTACATCACATAAAGATTAGTTGAAGGGCGCTGGGGTGTTTAAGTTGGAGAAGAGAAGATTGACAGAGGGATTGATAGCTTTGTGTTTGTGTATTTGGAAAGCTTTGTTGTCAAAGAGGGATTTAACTTGTTCTACAAAATAAAGACTTGATTCCCCAGTCTGCCACTTATCATCTGTGTAATCCTGAGCAAGTGAAAGTTGCAAAGATGCAGATTTGGGCTTCATTTGAAGAAACATGGCTTAATTGTTAGAGATGTCCAAAAATGGAATGAGCTTCCTCAGGACTTAGTGAATTTCCTGTCGTGGTGGTCTTCAAATAGAGGCCCTACAGTTACTTGTTGGTAGGGATGGATTGGACTGGTTGGGCTTTGATAACTTCATCAACTTTGACCTTCTATGACTTGTCCAAGGCCATACCAAAAGCTCATACAGAATAAAGATGGGACAACACTTGAACCATTAGACCATGCTAGGTCTCAGTCAACACAAGTGCCAAGCAATAAAAAAAAAAATGTATTCCTTTATGTATAAACAAGCACTGCATGGCTGTGAATTGAGAATTACAGAATGTTACAACCTATAAAGAATCAAAATCATGAGAGACTGAGAGAAAGACAAAGAGGCATATGAGGAGCATACATGAACTGTGACAGGAGAAAACAAAAAGAAATTCCAAGGGTGATGCAAACAGGGTAATATTCTTACTGCCTTATTAAATTTAATATCCATTTTTTAAAAAAATCAAATTGTATCTTATGGCATTTTGGTATTTCACATATGATCCAATTTTTGGGTCTTTTTATATTGAAATGTTTGTGCTTATTGCTGATTGTTGAGTGAAAGGGTAAATTCTTAAAAACAAAGGAAAAAATAAGTAGGCTACAGCATATTACTGGTGACAAATGACATATAAGGATTGTGTAAAGGGATCTCATTAAGGAAGCGTATTATTGGGAAATGAAATGGACTGGACTTGTAGTAAAAGGGAGGGAGAACTTAGACATAGCCCAAGAGCTATAATGCTCCCAATATTAAAAGACCTATAGGAAGGCCCTGAATTGTATGTACCGATGAGGTTTTCTATGATACATTGATGAGAAGACGTGGATAAGAATCATACAGAATGACAATTATGGATGGGCAAGGAGAGGCAGGGAATAAGTCTTTATTAAGAGCCTACTTCATGCCAGTCACTGTGCTAAGCGTTTTATAAATATCTCAGTTGAGTGTTGACAAAATTCTTACTTTATAGTTGAAAAAACTGAGGCAGACAGAGATCTTACAGCTAGTAAGGATCTAAGGCTGGATTTGAACTCAGGTCTTCCTGACTCCAGGCCCAGTGCTCTATCCTAACTGACACCTAACTATTTCATGATATGTACCATTGGAAAGATTATCTATGTTACAACTATTCATTAAAGCATTGAAATAGATGTACAAGACAGCTATAGACTGGTCTAGATTAACTACACTTGAGTTATACCTATTTACCATACATTATAGGTTAAACTAAAAAACAACCTTTCCTCTCCTCCACCCCTTAAAGCAATAACTACCAAAAGAGTCAGTTTTACTGGGTGGAGATTTAAGTAGCACCAGGAAGGTTATTTTCTGCCTTAAAACACCTAAAATTCATCATTGCATAGTCTGAAACATCTTAAAATTAGAAATCCATTTGAGGTTAATTAGTGCAAATAACTCCATGGCTCCCTATTGTCTGTAGGGATCAAAAATAAATATCCACCTTTGGCATGGAAGCTCTTCATGACCTGGATCCAATGTATCTTTCCAGGTTCATATTACTTCCCTTCTCGTCATGCCCTCTGCAGTACAGCCAAACTGGCCTTCTTACCGATCCTCACCTCTGACATTCCACCCTCCTCTCTTCATGTTTTTCCCCAAGGCTGTCTTCTACACTTAGAATTCACTCCCTCCTCACTTCTGTCTCATAGCATCCCAAATTTTCTTTATCTTCTACAGGCAAAACATAGTAGCAATCTTTCTTGAACCTCCAAGATGCTAGTGTCTCCCCCACTCTATTTACCTGTTACTTTACATATTACATATATATATGTATATATATACAGATATTATTTCTTTACATTTATATATGTAACATATATATGTAACCTATCTACCTACCATTCCATCTATCCATCTACCTACCATTCCATTTATTTATTTATCTATCATTCTATCTATCCAGCAACAAGTTTCCTCTCCCAAAATGATGTTAAACTTCTTGAGAAAAGGCATTATTTCATGTTTTCTTTGTATCTCTCATGCCTGAGATATAAGTACCTTATAAATAATTTTTGATTGACTGATTGATTGACCTAAAGGGTGGGTGTCTCATTCAAACACCTTAATTCAATCAGATCTCCTAATACCTTCAATTGATGGCAGAAAGGGAACTTGAGTTTTGAAGGGGAGAACAGGGAGGAAGATACTGGAAGTATTGGATACTTCTGGGGAGGTTAAGCCTGATGGGCAGGGTGGGCCAAAGCAGAGTTTTGCTCATTTAAAATAAGAGACCTGGGGTCAGCCTCACTAATAATAAAAATCTACCTTGTGGCATAATATAGTGCCTGGTTCAAGTCTTAGTTCTTGTATTTATTAACTATAAGACTGTTGGTTAGCCAATCTCTGAGTTTCGGTCTCCTCATCTATAAAAAAGGGTATTACAATACTCAAGAGTAGTCATTTCCCATGGTGGTTGTAAGAGCCAAATGAAATAATGCCAGGAAATACTCAAACCCAGACCAGCCCATGACTCCCTGGATAACCTCTCCACTGCTATCCCAGCAGCCTTCTGCTGGCAATGCCTCTACCCTTAAGGTGTCATCTTCAGCTGGTGAATTCCTCCCTGCAACCCCTACTTGGGGAAGCACCTACACCAGCTATGCCTTCAAACCAGGACCAGTCCGAGATTCCCTGGACTATCTTCCATTTTCCTTCCCAACTCCTCCAACTCCCCCTTTATTTGTTGTCTGTCCCTCCTAGATAGTAAGCTTCTTGAAGGGTCTTTCTTTTGACTTACACTGGTATCCCCAGCAGTTAACACAGTGCCTGGCACATAGGAAGCACTTAATAAAGTCTTTATCTATCGATCTATGTCTGTGCTTTGAGATCAAAAAGTACAGATAATTGTAGCTATTATTATTATTATTATTATAAGTTGAAGCCATCATATTTTAAATTTACACAAAGCCTTATTTCCAAAGAGCTTGATGTACTGATAGACGCTGAATATGAGTAAGAGACTTAGAAGTGGATTTTATGTTGAATTGTCCTCTAAGTATGTCAACAGTGACTATTTATTACATGACTCAAAGCAAATCTCTCCATATAAGCTAATTAAGAAGGGATGTAAAACTGTGTCAAGCCAGGACAATGTTGAAGGAGGGATGCTGAATATACTGAAAGTGTTGCATAAGCCATTTCTTCACCCCACCCCTCAAAATGTTTAATTCACTCTTGGGACAGCATGGATCTGTTTATTGTAGCAGCACTTTGGACTACAGCTGATTTTCTGTAGCCTTGTGATCGAGGGAGTTTAAGTTATTTGTCAGATGGGAGCTAATCGGAAACTCTATTAAGAACCATTAAAAGTCACGTGAACATAACACAGCTTTTGTTGCTTGCTCACATGCCCTGGATCCTCAAAGATTCTTGACACCACTCACTGAAAATAGATGCCCCCTTGACCTCAAGAAATACATGCTGCCACAGAATAAATATCAGACGAAGAAGAGCCCTTGGTGTTTATAGGATGTAGAACTCACCACAGATTCAGAGATTTCAACCTTCTCATTTTGTAGATGAGAAAACTGAGGCCTGGAAAAGGAAATGGTTGTCCCAAGATAACATAAATAACCTGAAGAAGGACCAGGATCAGTCTTGGGTACCACTTTCTCTATCTAATAACAATCTTGACTATTACTGCCCTCCCCCACCAACCCTTAGGCTACAGTGGTATTAAATGTAGTTTAATTTGCTGGAGACAGTAAGGAACAGAGAAAAGATTGCCATTCAAGCCCCTTTATCAAGGCAGTAGTTATAACCTCTACCAATAAGCCCTTTTCCCCTAAAGGTTCAATCACTGCCTCTGCAAAAACTCAGTCCTGCACTTAATGGAATCCCAAGAATGTGAACATAATTGAGGGCCTTACTAAAGGGAGAACATCTGTCTCTCATCCCTTTCTTAATTCTACCTGGGATCTATTTGCTCCCTTATTTCAGCCTCTGTTTACCTACCCTCACTCCTATACTCTTTCACTTTACATTACTGTAGCTCAGCAGAGCTCTGTAGTGCCCATGGTACCCACCAATCATCCAGGCTCCCACAATACGAGGAAGGGCTCTGGAACTTTCTGCCATTTGTCTAAGGATGTGTTTGATTTCCTCAACCAGCTCGGCTTCCTTGGGGAGGGATATGCCAGATTATGTGCTTCTGGAGAGCAGGGATATGTCTTATTTTAATCTTTGTAATTCTGTCAAACTTATCATAGAACCTTCTAAATACTAGGCATTTAATAGATATTTGTAGAATGAATCAATCAATCAATTGATGAGGAAGGGAGGGAAGGAAGGAACAAAAAGAATGCATCTTCCAAAAGTACCTGATGATGCAGAAGGCAGACTAGCATAGGCACTGATTCAGAAGTGCAAATGTATTAAATTTGGAATGTTTGTAAAGTACGTATTTCAGTAGTCAGAAAACACTCATCATTTCCCAGGCAGGTATTCTGTTGCCAGTGGATTCCAGGGTCATTTCCATTCCTGTCTATTGACTTATTTATTAAATGTGGCCTCCTTGGCTCAAGGGCTATGTGGGTGGATAACCTATGGGCCTGTGAGACACTTGTCAGGGATGTTGTAGAGGGGATTTCTGTTCAGGAAAGGCTTAGACCCAGTGATCTTTCAGATTCCATAATCCACAAAGTATTTAGTGGAACCAAGGCCCAAACTGGTAGCTCTGGACACCAAAGCATGTTCCACTGTCTTTCTGGCTCAGGCTGGGGAAAATGGAGGCCTTGGGAGAAGAAATATTGCCCACTCCCCCTTATTGCTCTTTTCCCTTTTCATTCTTTCCCCTCTCCTTTCCCTCTGCAATTGCAGAAGAGGCTTTGGAAACCAATAAAGATTGTGTCCTAGACTACAGAAAGGCCGGATCAAAATGGGGCCTGCTGGAAGAATGCCTTTTGTCTTATGACATTGATGCTTAGCTGCACATTCGCTTATTAGGGCATCCCAGGATGTGGAGCTAGAGAGGAATTTAGAATTCACCTAATCCAGATTAGTTAACTGTCACCCAAAAAGTAGTATAGATCCAAGAGGGACCCAAAGTGCCAAGTAGGAAGGAGGGAGAAGGGGGGGAATAGTACCAAAGATATGATTTGTCTACTTCATTCTCTTTCTGAGGGCGGGCTCCAACCGGAGTGATTCTGCTACAGTATGGACTATGGGACAAATGCATTGCCTATGCTTTTCTCTACTGTGGGTACCATTTTCCATCTAAATGACCTGCCTTCCAGGGGGTACTGAACATACCTATGAAACACAAGGATCACTGTCACGGTTTGTTACTATTGCTGTTCCCTTGTAGTGACCTGTTGGTCAGTCAATCAACTAGCATTGATGAAGTTCTTACTATGTGCGAGGCACCAGGATAGGCACCGGGATACAAAGTAAGGCAAAAACACAGTCGCTGCTCCCAAGGATTTCACAAGTAATGCTCCATGAGTCGTGATGCCATGTCTTTGTGTCATAGATTCATGGCATGAATGACCCAAATCCCTTTGAGGGTATTTTCTCAGATACTTTTACCAAGGAAACCTGAGAATATTCTACATAGCACTCCTCAGTATACCCTAACTAATTTTTTTATTTTGTTAGTACATTATTCAAAAAATATATGAAGAACATTTTATTGAAATGTAACAGGGCCTAGATGAGGGCAAGCTGGCACTCTTGACTGTGCTAGGTGGCATATATAAGCTTATCCCATTAAGGACTACATTTCCCATGAGGCCTTCTGTCCCGTGAAAGAGGCCTAATTGTAGGCAAGTTGAGACTGAGTTTCTGTTGGTGACACAAGGAATGACATCACAGTAAGGAGATGAGAGGAGGAAGTAGAAGTCCATCCATGCAAAGGAGATAGCCTTCTGGGTCATGGCAGTACTTAGGGAGACTAATGGTCCTAAATGGTTCCTGAGACTCCATAGAGCAAGATGGTGAGAGGAGAGTTGAGCTGAGGGCAGCTAGGCAGTGCAGTGGATGGAGCACTGGGTCTGGTATCAGGAAGACCTGAGTTCAAATACAGCCACATATAAGACACTGTGTGTCCTTGGACAAATCACTTAACTAACTCTGTTTGCCTCAGTTTCCTCAACTGTAAAATGGCAGCAATAATAATATCTACCTTGCTGGATTGTTTTAAGAACCGATGCAAGAATATTTGCAAAGTGCACAATGCTTGGCACATAGTAGGCATTATATAAATGCTACTTATCATCATTATTATTATTTGGAACTGTCTGATGCCAGTATATGCAGTCTTCAAGCAAGAATACTTTCACTGAAGGCCATGCTTACCTAATTCTGGAGGGAGAAGAAGAGAGACACAGAGAGGAAAAAAAAGGTATAGAGACAGAGAAAAAGAAAGAAGTACAGAAAGAGAGAGAGAGAGAGAGAGAGAGAGAGAGAGAGAGAGAGAGAGAAATATAGAGACACAGGCACAGAGCAACAGAGAGACAGAGACATAATCATAGAGAAACCAAGACACACAGAGAATCTTTCCCCATTTCAGAACCATGTATCTCAGAGATACTGTTTTCCCAGACGACTCTGGTGGCAAATAAGAATGAGTGTTAACACCCATCTGGGAATGGGTGTTTTCCTATTTTGCTTTAGTCCTGATTAAATGTTTTATTTTAAAAATGTTGTTCTTTCCTTGGTCTGCTAGCCTGGTGCAAAATCAGTTTAGATGATTTTATAAGTTCCCAGCTGTGCTAGGATGGGATAAAGATCATCCATAAATCCCATATTGACTCTAGTAGTTTATGCGACTCTAGAGTTGAGACCCCATAGAGCCTCAGGCCACAGAGAAAATAAGGAAAATGAAAAAGAAATCCTTGAACAAGAACATGCAAATCCCTAGAATAGGGGATAGATACCTGGGATTTTACTGGAATAGGGTGAAGAAACCCCCTTTGCTGAGGAAACTCCCTCTATGAGAGCAGGTCAGCATCTCTCCTCAGTCACCAAGGCTTTTCCAGAATCATACAGACCATGTGAGTCAGAGGTCATCCCAGCACCAAGGTAGGCTCTCTGTCCACTATATCATTAGGTTTCTCTATAAGCTGTCCCAATATAAATTGCAGAAGGAAACATGAGCATTCTTCTGACGGAGGCCTCACACAAGTCATGTCTTCTATTTGCTGATCTCTGCTGCACTCTGCGAGGGGCCAGCCCTCCATCTCTCCCACCCACCCACTTCCTTTTGCTTGTGCAAAGTTTTTTTTTTTAATTTTTTCTGCCTATTGGTGCAATTTCTACCAATAAATTAAGGTGGAAAAAAATCTTCAAGAGTTTTCCTTGTCTGGCAAAAGTCAATACTTCTCTTGTGGTGAAGCATAGCTCTACCCCTCTCTATCTCTCACTCAGTCTCACTGTCTCTGTCTCTACCTATCTCTCTCTGTTTCTCTGTCTCTGCTTCTGTCTCTTTTTCTCTACGTGTCTTTGTTTCTCTCTGTCTCTGTTTCGGTCTGTCTTTGACAGGGTGAAAAATGAGATTAAATGATTTTATAAGTTCACTGCTCAGTTGAAATGGGATAAACCTATCATCTGATATATCACACATTGACTCCAGTAGCTGAGGTGAATATAGACTTGAGTAGAATACAGAAAGAATGAGGCAAACAAAATAGAAACCTTTGAAAGAGAATACTAAATTAGGTCAATACCATTCTCATAAATCCACAAAGGAAGCAAAGAGAGGAAAGAAAGGCCCCTGGGTACACATACATCTCAATAGACTTCACAAAGGAGTCTGGACTCTAGCTGAGGCCTTGATGGATGGGAGGGACTTGGATAATGCAGAGACAAGGGGAAGGACGGAAGCATGAGCAAAGGAACAGAGATGTGGGGGATTCAAGATGCAAAGCGTTTGACTTGGCTGGTATGGAGAGTCAGTGAGAAGGGAGGAGTGGGAAATAGACAGAGGCTGGGGACAGATTGGGGAGAGGCCTTGAATATCAAGCTAAGAAATTTTCCATAGAGGCAGGGGCAAGAGATGCAATGATGCTTGAGTGAAGTTCAGGGTCAGGGTTATTTCTAAGTAAGAAAAGTCCAATGTTGGAAGGGAATTTTTAGCTTTACAGTTCTAGAAAGGGGGTCCTCTGCCTTCCAAGGAGAGTACAACACCCAGGCAGCCTTCAGGCATGAAAAGCTGATTCCCCAATGTGTGGCAGAGTTAGCTAGCATTTCTCCTCTATTGTACTGTTGGCTGAAATAACCGGGACTTGAGATCTCAGCTTGTCTTATGAGGTTTTACCCAGAGTTTCTGAGGGCATCATTTCCATGGTCAAAGCTACAGCAAATTCTCTGCTATTTGACTCAGTAAGGGAAGAAATTGTTCTGGTGAGGCACATATTCTGGCCAATACAGTGATCCTTTCCACATCACTACCTTCCCTATGTAGTTTTGATACAACATGGGTCGGCATAAGAAATTAAATGGGAATTTTGGGGGAGTTTTGTGGAAGGTGAAGATGACACGAAAAGGCCAGCAGATGACACAGAAAAAGTTTAGAAACTCAGAAATGCATAAAATATATGTATAGTATTATATAACATCAACCCAAATGTAACAATAAGGTACTGTATGCACCCCATAAAAGAAAAAGAGAAAAATTCAGATTTCTTCTTTGGTACAAAGGGAGGGCCAAAAAATTTTATGTGGATTTTCCAGATTGCAGGGGGTGGGAGTTGGAGAATGGGCACCTGGCCTCTAACCCCTTCAATGTGGAAGGGATAACTAGATAGTAATATAGGTTATGCCTAAATTGGAAACGAAATGCAAGAAAATATATCTAACATTATCATATAACGTATTAAGACTAGATCATCTGATCTTTTGGTTGAGGATTCTGGAGGCAGTTCAGGTAACTACTTCAGGTAACTATCAGTTATCATTGTTCTCTGGACACTCGGGCGTGTTGACCAATGGAGAGAGCTAGTTCACAGAACACTGAGCAACAGAGAGTTTAATGTGTGTCGTGTCGTGATACATCCGTCTTTCAAATTGGCAACATCAAATCTCCTCACATCGTGTACACAGAAGAGCTTCGGAGCCATTGTCTGGCTTATTAAATTCAATTAATTAACAATGCAAATGTCTCAGAGGCTGTAGAAATAGTCGCCTCTTGTTCACCGTGGTAGCGAGACAGGGTTAAGCTGTGGGTGAGGGTTTTTAATCTCCTAAAGTTCAGGCAAATGGCAAGCAGCCAGAAGAACACTTAGCCGGCATGCCCCTCCCTCCCTTCTGTCTCTGCTCTTCATCGAATCTTAAGGCAACAGAACTGTAACAAACAAAATGTGAGTGATTTCGGCAGTTCCAAAAAAAAAAAAAAATGACAGCATCAACCAAATAGAATCATTCCTATCCTATTCATCACGCCTCCCACCACTTTAGGCACCTAAGAAAACCACTGGCAATCGGATTCTTTGCTCCCAAATCAGGATGTAGGATAATTTTTTTTTTTAGGCTAAGGAGAATTTTTTCCAAAACTTTCATGTAAATAGAGTATTGAAGTGGGGAAGACTTGAGTTAGAGTCTCGTGTCAGGCACTTACTTACTAGTAGTTTGACAGCGGGCAAGTCGCAGCCTCAGTTTTCTCATTTGTAAAATGGCCATAATGATAGCACCTACCTAGTTCACGGGCTTGTGGTGAGAATCAGATGACATTACTATGCAAAGTGCTTTTGGAGCCTTAAAGCACTATATAAATGCTAGTTGTTCTTTTAAAGATTAATTTATTACTTGCTAGTGGAGATGTGCTTGAGCAAGGACCTTGCTGTGTCCAACAGTCATGCATTTACCTCCTGCCTTCAAAGTAGCCTTACCCCTACATTCCCATGTCCCTAGCATCTGGGGACACCCCCTCTCCTGCAAGAAGTGATCTTCTCACTCACCCTTAAAATGGTAGCAATTCACAAGATTCTGACCTAGCTGTATTTGGATATCGGAGCCTTTTACAGAAGGAAGCATTTCTTGAGGGTAAACTGAATCTTAGCAAAGAGAAAATGTCCCATTGCCCATGACATGACTTCCAGCTTGGGTAATGTGTTTCATATGAAGAAGGCTATAAACTCCAAAGGATAGAACAATTTGTGAGGACTTGGAGGCCTGCATCTTATACTTGGCACTGCCGTGGGTTTGTGAAGGACTTCATTTTAACCTTTCTGCCTCTCCTCATCTGTGACACTGAGACATGTGAAGCTGCCCCCATTCTGACCGGCAGGCCTTCCTGTAGCCTGGGCTATGCCTTTCATTCTAGGAACTGTTGTATAGTACAAAGGACAAGGTCTTTGGAGTCAGAGGACCTAGGTTCAAATTTCACCTCCGATGCTTACCGGCTGTATGACCTTGGACGAATCATATCACCTTTGGGCCTCAGTTTCTTCATCTGTAAAATGAGGGGGTTGGATCTGACGGCCTGCAAGACCCTTCTAGCCCTAGGCCTATGATCTTATGGAAAACAGATAATCAGACTAATCAGGCTTCCCACTGGGATGGAGGAGGGAAGATTATCAGCGTGTTCCTAAATTAATTAGAAAATAAGATGTGAAGGGGAGGTCAGCGTCAACATGCCCAATTACCAACCACAGTCCATAGTTCAGAGTGATTCAACAATCTAAAAATTAATTTCCACTTTCTTTCTCTTGTCCACGTCCTGTACAAAGATTCCCAAACCTCCATCTTCAGTATTATCAATTACATCCTTTAAGTACACACAGGGCATCCCTGCCTGCTCTAACAAACCTTTCAGAGCCTGTACCAAGGCATAGTGTTACAGGTGAAACTGAGCCCCAAGCAGGCCTTTGGGGAACTTCCAATAGCGAAAAACCACCTAGGAGAAGGGGCTGGAGAGACCAACTCAATACTGAAAATGACAATGGGACAGATTACAGCAGCAATGATGATGATAATAATCATGATAATAGCTAGCATTTATATAGCACTTACTATGTGCCAGACACCATGCTAAGCCTTTTATAGTTATTGTCACATTTGATAACAGTCCACTATTTCATAGCCCTTGGATATTTACCCAACACTTTTCTCACAATCACTCTGGGAGATATGTAATGTGTTATTCTTCCCATTTTACGAATGAGAGAGTACAGACTTGCCCAAGGTCCCATAGGCCGCCTGGCTCAGAGTGCACTGCTACCATAGCGGATGTTGTTGATGACATCATTCACCCAGGTTTCCCACTTTTAAAACCAGGACACTCCTTTTTAACTCATCCAACTGCCCTCTGGACTCTTCCATCATGTCCACACCAAAACTCATCATCCTGAAAGCTCCCTTTAGCCCCAGAATTCACACCTGGGAAGTATTCTCCTCTCTCTAATTGGAGAGCTCCACACAGAACATCAATTGAAGGAGAACACCTGGGTCAGCCATATCTTCATTTCTCATTAGGTTGCTAGATTGACTCCTCCATTATGGTCACACCCTCTTTTCAGCTTCTTCTTATGTTTCTCTTCCCCCATTAGGATGTAAGCTCCTTGAGGGCAGGAGCTGTCTTTGTTTTTGCTTGTTTTTGTATTCCTAACCCTTAGTTAACACTTAATAAAAATGCTTGTTGACTGACTGACCTTTCCTATCTGAGCCATTACTATGTCCAATGACATCTCCTATATTCATCACCTCCTCTCTAGGCCACCTATCTGGACCAAGGTATTAAGCTCCTAACAGGCCTTCCCACCTCAAACCTTCCTCCTCCAATCCATCTTTCATATCAATGCCAGACTTTTCTTCCTTATGCATAGATTTGATCATGTTACTCCTGTGTTCAAAAATCATCAATGATTCCCTATTATCTACCAAGCAAAGTTCTAAATCCTTTGCCATGCAAGACTCTTTTCAATCTGGTGCCGTGTTACTTTTTCTTGACTTGGAGAGGAGGGTCCACTCATCCTCCAAGACTAAAGCAAAGGAGAGGATGGGAAATGACGCTGAGGTAATCTGAAGTAGAGAATTGAGGAGAGGATCCTCCCAATGATGGTGTCAGTGTTTTCAGTGAAGTATCAGGTGAGGTGGTGGTCTGGGTGGCTTGAGAAGAAAAAGGAGGTTTAGTATAATTGCTGTGAGAACTATTAGAAGAGTGTTGGAGGAAATAATAGTTGAGGGCCCAGTTGAGGATGGATAATAGATTTATTATGGACTTACCCTCTAGTGACATTCAGGAGAATGGGAGCAGGAGCAGAGAAGGAAACCATCTTCTCTGGATAAATGGCAACAGGCCAAGAACACAGGGAACTCAAAGGTCAGAGGATACTGTAAAGATGATAGAGTTAGCTGAAGGGTTGAGATGTTTGAAAGGGAAGAACGTGAGGCCAAACCAAGGGTATTGGCCTGGGAAAGAGACGGAATGACTGAATATTGAGGTAGAGGAAGACAAAGGCTGTAGGGGAAATGAAACGCGGCGAGACCTGGAAGAAGAGGAAGCTATTATCAGAGAGAGGGATTTCAGAATTACGGATATGAAGGCAGGAAACATGAGGATGAAGGGAACTCAGAGTTCCAAGAAGTGTGGAAAAAGGAGAAGGCATGAGGGACTGCCTGTGCAAAGTCACAGAGACAGGAGATACAACATCAAATGGAGGAAATATAAGGTAGGTCTGGTGGTCTAGAGGAGAGAGTGTGTGAGTGGGAGTAATGTGTGGTCATTATGTAAATGTTAGGCTAGAGCCTGGCAAAGACACCCTTGGCCATCTTATATTTGGCTAAGATGGAATCAAAGTGAAAATCAAGGGAGTTCAGGACATCCCCTCTATAACATATCTGGCCTGAAGTAGTCACTGAACCTTTGCTGAAAGACTTCAGATGAGAAAAAGCTCACTAGCTACAGAAATAGCCTATTCTACCTTAGAACAAATAGATTTGTTAGAAAGAGCTCTTTGTTTGAATAAAGCCTAAATTTGCCATTATCTTGGAGTTCACTTCAGTTGAATTCCTCATGCCTTATCAGTATCCTCAGCTGCTTGGGCCTCTCTGATTGGAGGGCCTGAGGCAGAGCAAAAAAAAAATCCTTCCCCACAGCCTCCTTTCATAGAGGATTCCAAATGTCAGCCATCCCTTCAATTGCCATCAGCTGTTTGGCTTGATTTCATTATCATTTTCCTAATCCTCCTCCCACTCACCCCTTGAGCTTTCCCCTTTTTCAGTTTTTGTGTGTGTGTGTGTGTATTATATTTCCCTATTAGATTGTAAGCTTCTTGAAGGTGGCACTGCCTTTCTTTTTCTTATATGCGTTCCTAGTACTTAGCACAGTATTGATGGGGTGCTAGGGTCCCAGCCCTAAGATGATGTCTCTAGAAGCCTCCCAATTTCTTAGTAGGCCCCTTTCCTCTCAGGGCTGGGGCCTAAGCATCCCATCAGTACCTGTCATTTGGTAGGTATTTAATAAATGTTTATCCAATGTTTATCCAAGCACTTGAAGACCTCCCCACAGCAGAATAATGGGCAGATGAGAACAATTTGTTCCAACCACCATGAAGGTGGCTGAAACAGGTACTGTAGAGTGCTTAGAGCTTGATCAGACATCAAAGATGCCAAGGTCACCCACTACTTTTGTCTTGCCACTGGACTTCAATGACTCTGGAAGAGAGATTGGGACTGACAACTTTGTACAACTCTGCCTCACTTAAATCCAATTCATGAGAAAGTCAAGACGTCACCCCATGATGTCACTGGTCCTCTTCAAAAACAAAGGACAAACAACATCAACTATGATAATTAAAACTGCAGGTGACCCAAAGATCCATGAAAAGACACATAGTGGGTAGAAGTAACCTGTAAGATATTGCCAGGGATAAGCAAAAAGTAGTATAAAAAATAATCGAGCATGTGTGTTCCCAGAAAAGGAAGCTGGTCAATCGTGTAATAAGAGCATAGGATAAGATGCACAGTCTGGAAGCTTCATTACTATCCATGAAATGTTAAATGACCTTGAAGAAGCTTGTTGGGAGGTTCCTCTAACAATGATTTGTGGTCAAGCGTGGACATAGACATATGACAAGAATCATGCAAGTTGAGAAGATGGAGCTAGGTTTGTGATACGCTCATATGGCTGCAGAAAGCTTATTGATAAAATTGTGGGTATGTACACATGAGGTGTGCTGGACCCGCTCCCAACCTGAAGATGCTTCTTCATCCTGGCCACCTTCATCCTGGACACTATGTCCTTGTCTCTGCTCTACCCCCTTCTCTTCTTCCACCTTTCACTCTGGGAACTGGCATCAAAACAATATTACCATTGCTTCTGGAAAAGCTGCATTAGTCCACTTCCCAGTTGGTGCACTAAGCATCCCATTGACTTCTCAGACTAAAATACCCTTTTTAAAAAAACACTCCCCTCTATGTGTTGTCTCATCCTCTAAGAATATCAGCTTGGAGATTACAGCGGCTATCTCATGGTTGAATCTGTATACAATACTTAACGTTGTGCCTAGCACACAGTAGGTGCTTAATAAAATTTTTTTTACTCACTTGTTTTGAAGTCACAACTACCCTGTTGTGGATGCAGGATGGATATTTTCATGCCCATTTTATAGGTAAGACAACTGAGGTCCAGAGAAACCACACAACTAGTTAATGTCAAAGCTAAGGCAAGCAAGGACCCATATCTCCTGAATCCTATTCCAATGCCCCCTTTTAATACAAGAACACCTTTAAAACATATGAGAAGGTATCAAAACTTCTGTAGGATAAGAAGCCTAACTTCAAGGCTAGCTTCAAGGAAATACATCTATATCTGGTTCTGAGTTAACTATCAAAAAAAAATCTGATAATTTTTGATTGATTTTTTTCAAGTCAACTTCTCCCTTCTTTCCTAAAAGTCTATGAATCTTTTGTAAAAAAAAAAAAAAAAATAGAACAACAACAAAAACAACTTGAACTTACCCAGGATATTGGCAACAAAATTCTTTTCAAATTTATATCCCAAGCATTCCTTTTTATTTGTCATGCACCCAGCACTGTTGATCAGGAAAATACAGTTCTTTTTAAAATGAAAAATGCAGACCAACCCGTCTGAGACGCCTTCTCATAGACAGCCTATGATTACAGTGTTCAAGGATGAACAGTACAAATGTTTCTGTCCATCTCAATAGAGGAAGAAGAACAATGAATTTGAAGTCCGGTTTAGTTTGATTCAGTAAACATTTACTAAGCATCTTTTACTATTTTACATTTATTATTTGGGTTCAAATCCCAGTTTTACCACTCATATCAGTAGTTTTATATTAGTTACTTGTTGGGCTGTAGTTATAATAGTTACTTTTTGGGCAAATCCTTTCCCTTTCCTGGGCCTCAGTTTCCTTTTAAGTAGAATTGGGGGATTAGATGAGATGTTCACTAAAATCTCTTTAGGTTTGAAATCCTAAGATAAATATAAAATGGGATTTTTTGGGCGGGGGGGTGGTGTGGAATCCAGACTTGTGATTTCAAGCTCTCTATCAAAAGTTAGCATGGTTTGGTGGTAAGAGCAGACCTCTTTTTTTTTTTTTTTTTTTTTTTTTTTTTTTTTTTTTTTTACAAAAGATTCATAGAGTTTTAGGAAAGAACGGAGGAGTTGACTGCTTCAAACCCCAGTCTGACCACTTAGAACCTGTATGACTATGAACAGGTCACTTTACCCTTCTAATGAGGTTGGACAACATGACAGCTCTAAATCTCTGGTCTTATAATGCAGCTGTGTAATTAATCTGTAACTTATAGTTATAGCCACTGAGCGCATGAAAGAGTAAGTGATCACCCAGCCAGTTTATCAAAGTCAAAACCTGAACCTTAGCCTGCCTGCCCCAGCTACCTCATGACTCTGCCTTTTCAGTGATATGACCAGCATCAGAATGATCATCCCAGGTCTGTTGAATTGTCTACACACAACAGGCAAGAGTGTAACTCGTCTGCAGCTGTTTTCTGGAGCACATGGCTCTTAGCCTGGGCTTGATATGTTTGACTGTGAATGACGGAATCCCCCTCTGTTGGAGAACTTGCTCTTGGACTGTCCAAACAAGGATGTTATCCATCCTTGACAGGATGTTCCAACAGGCACAGGAGTGAGGCTGTTGTTATTCGTCCTTGTTTCAAAGAGGACCAGTGACATCATGGGGTGATGTCTTCACTTTCTCACGGATTGTATTTAAATGCATAAAGAGTCATTGAAGTCCAGCGGCAAGACAAAAGTCAGGATGACTGGTGATGGCCTGGGATGCAGTGGATGACGTTGGCATCTTTGATGTCTGACCAAGCTCTAAGCACTCTACGACTCCTGCTTCGGCTGCCTTCATGGCTGTTAGAACAAATTGTTCTCAACTGTTCATCATTCTGCTGGGGGAGGGGGGAAGTCTTCACATGTGGTGTAGACACCAACTCACACTAACTCACCAATGGGTTTGAGGCCTGCCAGTTACTCTCAGCCTGGTTTAACCCATCTGCCCCAGATGGGTTATTGGTGTGTGGCCATTGTGAATGCTACAGCTTCTTGGAGCCACAGGTGAAAGTTGAATGCCAGATGGACACCAAAGGTAGATGAGCAGCCCTGAGAAGGGTTCAGCAAGCCCTCACGCCAGAGGTACTAGTCCTCCCTGAGCACTCCATGCACCCCGGGAGAATGATATAGACAGTGTCTATATCTAGTTCTGTACTAATAGTTTAGTTCTATAGTCAGAGCACGATGTTTTTTCTGTACCCTTGGAATTCTGCTCCTGTTAATCTAGAGGTTAGGTAGCACCATCTCCTCTCTCTGACTTGCAATCATAGAAACAACCTTGTAAGTGATATTCAAAAGGCATAAAACATAGTATGTACAGAAGGCATGTTTTTGTTTAAGGTTATGCAACTATGATGACATGGTTAGATATTCATTCATTCATTTGTTCATTCTTTTAGCAAATATTTATCAAAAGCCTATTATGTTGAAGGTATTGTACTGGATCATGAGTAGGATAAAAACACTAACAAAAATGTCCTCTGTCTCCATGGAGTTTAGTATCTAATTAGAGAGGCGAGCTAGATAGCACAATGGATAGATCACTGAATGGACTTGGAGTCAGAAGGACCTGAGTTCAAAGCTGGCCTCAAATACTTACTAGCTGTGTGACCCTGGACAAGTCACTTAATGCTATTTGCCTCAGTTTCCTCATCTGTAAAAATGAGCTGGAGAAGGCAATGGCAAACTACTCCAGTATCTCTACCAAGAAAGCCCCAAATGGGGTCATGAAGAGTCAGACACCACTGAAAACAATTACAACAACAAAGTGAAGGGAGGAGACTATTAGGAAAGAGCAAAGAGTGAATGGTACAATATGATACAGAGAAATCAGAGGATTGGACTGTGAGACCAGACATTTCAGGCTAGATGACCCATGGTCATCTGAAGCTCAACATACTCAAAGCAGGACTCATTTGACTACCCAAACCCATCCTTCTTCTGAACACCCGTATGTCTTTTGAGGGTGCCACCATCCTTCCAGTAACCCAGGTTCACAACCTTGGCGTCACCTTCAAGTCCACACAGTCACTCATCCCACATATCCAGTCGATTGCCCAATCTTATTTTTTCTACTTCTATTATATCCTTCCTATCTCACTTCTTCTCTCTATTCACATGGCCTCAAATCCAGCTCAGATCCTTATCACTTCTCACTTGGACTATTGTAATAGTCACCTAACTGGTTTTCCTGCCTCAAGTCACTCCCCAGCTCCAATCCATTTCTCACACAGGTGGTAGAGTAATTTTCCTAAAGGGTAGGTCTAACCATGCCACTCACTCACAGTGAATCAATCAATAAGCACATAATGTTTCTACTGTGAGCCAGGCACTGTGTTGGGCACCTGGAATACAAAAACAAAGAAAGAAACAATCCCTACTCACAAGGAGTCCATATTGTCCTACTCAATAAACTGCAATAGCTCCCTATTGCCTCTAGAATCAAATACAAGTTCTTCTGTTTAGCTTTTAAAATCTTTCACCATTGATTCAACCATCCCATAGAGTAATTTGGAACTATCCCCAAAGGGCTATAAAACTATGCATACATACCCTTTGACCTAGTAACGCCTTTACTAGGTCTGTATCCAAAAAGAGATAAAAAACAAAAAGGAAAAGGACTTATACGTACAAAAATATTTATAGCAGCTCTTTTTCTGGTGGCAAAGAATTGGAAATTGAGTGTCAATTGGGGAATGGCTGAACAAATTGTAGTATATGATTATGATGGAATACTATTGTGCTATAAGAAATGATGAGCAAGATGCTTTCAGAAAAATCTTGAAAGACATATATGAGCTGATGCAAAGTGAAAAGTATTTTGTACAAAATAATAGTAATATAGTAAGATGATCATCTGTGAATGACTTAGCTATTTTCAGCAATACAATGATCCAAGACAGCTCTGAAGGACTTATGATGAAAAATGCTATCCATCCTCAAAGAAAACTGATGATGTGTGAATACAGAATGAAGCATACTTTTTTAACTTTCAAAAAAAAAAAAACAAAACACCAAACCTTTCACCATCTTTCCCCTTTGTATATACCTTTTGTTGACTTGTTTGTGTACATGCCCTATCCACCTCCCTCCCCACCCAGAGGCACTTTGAGGACATATAATTTCAGTTTTGTATTTTTATCCTAAGATCCTAACATAGTACCTTGCAAAAAGTAAGTGCTTAATGAAGGTCTATCTGTTGAAGTGGATGCTTTTTTACTAAGTCATTGTCAATGATCCTTTAAAAGTCTTGGAGAATAAAAGAAATACTATGGGAAAAGAAAAGAACAGATATCCTAATTGCAAAAAATAAAAAATAAAAAGGAAGATGATGGCATCTACAAACCATAAGCCTGCAAACTTGACTTAGATTTCTTGCAAAATTCTGAAATGTGTTAATAAAAGAATTGTTTATAAACCTTAGAAAAGATTTACCATTAAGAGCCAAGTTAAAAGGTTAAAATCACTAAGAGCCAGGATGGATTTTTCAAAAACAGGTTTTGCTGGAGTAGACTAATTTTCTTTTTTGATAGGTAGAGAAGGGAACAAGCATTTATTAAACTTTCACTATTTGCAAGATGCTGTGCTAAGTGCTTTACAAATATTACCTCATTTGATCCTCAGAAGAATGCTGGGAGGGATGTGGTATTTTGATTCCCATTTTATAGTTAAGGAAATTGAAGCAGAAAGAAATAAAAT
Source organism: Vombatus ursinus (assembly GCF_900497805.2). Taxonomy (NCBI): domain Eukaryota; kingdom Metazoa; phylum Chordata; class Mammalia; order Diprotodontia; family Vombatidae; genus Vombatus; species Vombatus ursinus. The sequence goes on along the minus strand of NW_020951478.1, from coordinate 5,971,806 downwards.
GGTTTGTCTAGGGTCACACAGTTCATAAGTGTCAAAGGCAGGATTTGAACTCAGGTCTTCCTGATTCCAGGACCAGTACTCTATCCCTGAGGCCACTGAGCAGCCTCTTAGCAGGACAACTAGAGTAGGTCAACTAGGATAGCATTCCAAGAATATTGCACCTACTTTAGATTTCAGCAAAGATTTGACAAAATTCATCATGATATTCTTATGGGCAAGAAAGTGAGATATGAGTTAGATGCATATCATCATGCAGGCAGGCCCAAAGAATAACTATTAATTGGATCATTGTCATCTTAGAGGGAGGTCTTCCCCAGAGTGTCCCTTCGATCTGTTCTTGTCCCTGTGATATTTAATTAACTTTTTTTAAAAAATCAATGATGAATTCTTAGATTGTATGCTTATCGAAAGTGCAGATAGCATGAAGTCAGTGTTCCTAGTATATTGTATTACAGGGTAAAGATACAAAAAGATTTTAGGCTGAAACACTGGGCCAAATCAGATAACGTGAAATTTAATAGGGATTAATGTTCAGTTCTACACTTTGGTTGGGGGCAGCTAGGTTGTGCAGTAGATAGAACACTGAGCCTAGAAGCAAGAAGACCTGAGTTCAAATACAGCCACAGATATGTACTAGCTGTGTGACCCTGGACAAGTCCCTTAACACTATTTGCCTCAGTTTCCTCATCAGTAAAAATGATCTGGAGAAGGAAATGGCAAACCACTCCAGTACTTTGGCAAGAAAACCCCAAATGGGGTCACAAAAAGTCAGACACAACTGATACAACTGAACCAACACACTTGGGTTAAAGGATCAACCTTAAAGTACAAGATGAAGGAAGTAAGAGGAGACAATAGTTCATGTGGAAAAGACAACAAGGTTTTGGTAGTGACATGAGAGTAAAAAATGCTAATGAAGTCCCAGAATGTGTTGAAAGAAGTGGAGGGCAGGGAGAGATAGAAAGAGAGAAAGTGATTATCCCCTTACATAATGCTCTGGTCACCTTATATCAAGAGTATTGGGGACCACATTTTAGGAAGGACATTGATCAATTGGGGTACCTGCAGAAGAGGGGACCAAGAATGGTAAAAGGACTGAAGACCATTTGATATGAAAATCAGTGTAATGTAGTGGCATTCTCCTACGATCCCAGTTGCTGGGGAGACTGAGGCTGGTAGATCTCTTCAGCTCTAGAGTTCTGAATTGTAGTGGATTAAACAGACTGGATGTCTGAACCACTAATATGGTGAGTCCCAGGGAGCAAGGGGCCACCATGTTGCCTGAGGAGGAGCAAACTAGCTGGCCAAGGGCAGAAATGGTTGAAGCTTCTATGCTGATCACTAATGGAATCAGGCCAATAAGTAGCCATACACTTTCAGCAACATATTCTGAGCAATATAGGGAGACCTGGGCTAGAGAGAGACAGACAGACAGACAGACAGACAGACAGACAGAGACAGACAGAGAGAGACAGAGAGAGGAGAAACAGAGAGACAGAGACAGAGAGAGAGAGAGACAGAGAGACAGTCAATAGAATGAAGTAGAGATTTTTATCTTGGAAAATAAAAGACATGGGGTGAGTGATATGACAGCTATCTTCCCTTATCTAAGGGGCTGTCTTGTGGGAGATGGTTTAGACTTGCTCTGTTTGGCCTCAGGAGGCAGGGCTATGAACAATGGTTGCTGGTTACAGAGAGGTCTCTTTCAGTTCTATGCAATGAAACCTTGCTAACATATCTCTGTCTTAATTTGGAACATACTGCTTTGAGGAAGTAGTAAGCATTCCATTTCCTGAACAACATAGGATCGTAGACTTGGAGCTGGAAGGGACCTTAGAAGTCATCTAGTTCAATTCCTTCATTTTACAGAGGAGGAAACTGAGGCTCAGAGAGTTGAATGGATTTGCCCAGAGTCACAGTTACTAAGTTTTGGGGACAGGATTTGAACTCAGTTCTCTTGGACTCCAAGTCAGCTCTCTACCACACTGCCTTTCTTCAAAGGGAGGAGGGATGACCACTTGTTGCAGAGGGGGAAACCCTGGTTAGGTTCAGATTCTACTAAATCTCCTCTAAGACCCATTCTAGGTGTTAGATTCTGTAATCACATTGAAGAGTGGAGGAGTGAGTGAGTAAACAAGGAAATGGGAGAGTGTAGACTTTTTCCTCGAAATTTGGAAGTGAAAGAAAGGAGAGAAATGGACCAGGAGCTCAAAGGGTTAAGCCCTGAAAATATTTGTAGACAGAAGGGAGGGAGCAGGTGAAAACGGAGAGTGAAAATGGAAGAGAGGATGTAAGGTCCTCCAGAAAGTGGAGAAGGGATGGAATCAAGGGCCCAGGACAAGCATGAGGCCCGGGCAGGAGGATGGATCACTTTCTCTGTGGGAAAAGAGGATGAATGAAGGAGTGTGGGTCAAGGACATTGAGAAAGCATACAAGGGATGGGTTTGATTTTCCTGGATTTATGCAATGGAGATCCAAGTATGTCTACATAAGAGAATAACTCAAACTCCTATCCAAACTTTGAATAAGAATATACAGCCAGAGTGTCTTTTCATAGCCTAGGCCTGGGAAGGCCTAATGCAAAGCCTTTTTAAACTCTCCAGGAAAAAGTAAATTGATGTGGTTATTAAAATATTCATTCACTCACGGCATGATTTCTTTTTGTTGTTCATTCACTTCAGTTGTGTCCAACTTTTTGTGACCTCATTTGGGGTTTTCTTGGCACAGATACTAAAGTGGTTTGCCATTTCCTTCCCCAGCTCATTTTGCAGATGAGGAAACTGAGGCAAATATGATTAAATGACTTGCCCAGGGTCACACAGCTGGTGAGTGTCTGAGGCTGGATTTGAACTCAGATCTTCCTGACTCTAGGCCTGGCACCCCATGATTTCTTTTAGGCCTGGTTAATTTCCATGGACCCCTGGACCTGGTACTCATTGCTAATTTATGTGTCAGTCTCCAATGTAGATCTGTAATTTAATAATTTCTTATGAAAAGCAAATGCTACAGCTGGATAATGAGTTGCATATGGAATTAGGGGGAAATGAATAGTGAACTTTCACTGATCCCATTGTAAAAGGTTCTAGGTCACAGAAGTCTCTAGTAACAATGTTCTCTCAGTGTTGGCATGTGGGTGCAAAAACTGAAACATTCACAAAAGAATTAGAATCATAAATAACCTCAAACACAGTGGAAGGATACATTGTAGCTAGCTGGCCCAAGGGAGAGAGCCCTGGACTTGGAATTAGAAAGCTCTGAGAATGAATCCTGCCGCAGGCATTCACCAGCTGTGTGACCATGGCTCTTAGCTTCAGTCTCCTTATCTGTGAAATGAGGGAGTTGGAATGGCAGTCTCTAAGGTTCCTTCTGGCTGTAAACCTGTGATCCTATAGTGAGTGTAGGCAGGCTGCTGAGTGCAAATTGGTGTGCATACAGTGGTAGAAATGACATTGAAAAGAATACATAATGACTACGATGTAAACTAGCCATGTAACCAGAAGGAATGAGAAACTAGAGATGAGGAACTCCTGAGGTATTGTGGGATTTCTGAGACACTCTGAAAAAAAACAAGAATGAGAAAACAAATCCATGAATTTATAGAAGGAGTAGGTGGGTGAGGGCTGGGGGTCTGGGAAGAAGGCTTTCAATCTGGAGGCAGTCCTCAGACCAATGAAATCATGGCTCCTTCAGAGTTTTAAAATAAGTTTTAGAGCATAGTCATCCCAAGCATTTCCCTTAACGCCTACTCAGATAACCAGTAGGAGAATCAAGCCAATGTATTAAGGTTCCCTATTCCTTTAATCAGATAATTAAACTTAAGAAAGTCTAAGGGTAAAAGCTCTAATGTGCAAATATATACACCAAAATATATATACAAACATACACATTAATAAATATTAATTTTATTAGTATAATAATAAATATTAATAATAAATATAACATATATACAAAGCATATACATTTAAACAAGGGATATAAGGCACATTTAGACTTACAGACATACAAGATACAAAGCTTATTCTTCCCCTTGAATTTCTTTTTCTCAAAACTTCCAGATTCTCTTGGGTTTAAACATAGTCACAATAATCAATTGTAGCAAGGTTCTAGACCAAAAGTGGGGAACCTGCCTTGAGAACACATGTGGCCCTCTAGGTCTTTTACACTTGAAGACCTAGAGGGTGACCCCTGTTCTAGACTCACTTTTCCCAGGACAAGGTCAGATATGTGTCTCCCTCAGGATGTGAGGGGTATTGGGAACTTGGGGTGATTCTTCTATTAATACCATCAGCTCAAGTCTCTACTCTAGCTCATTCTCATCCCAGTTAGCCATCAGTAATTGGTGCCTTGTTTTATTTAACCAAATAATATGAATTATCTTTTACAAAGGGATATTTATTGTGAAGATACAGAAAGAAGTTTCATTTCCCCCAAACCATGAGTGGGGAGTGGAGTCACACTCTCCTATCATCCCAGTTCCTGAAAATGGGTTCCACTGCCTTCACCCCACTGAGTTCACTATCAAATGTAGGATAGCTTTTGGATGGATGAGTCCACAGCTCTGCAACTTCTGGGCTGGGTGACATTTGTCATTCTTCAAGAGCTTGGCTGCCTCCTCTCCCATGCTTCTCCTTCCACAAGTCCCTGAACAGAGTCCACCTTCCAGACCTCTGTTGGCTTATCATTCCGACCTTTCAAAGCTCACAAGTTCTAAACTGTCTCTAATATTCCTTCTTCTAAAAGCAGAACAGAGAGAGAGACAGAGAGACAGAGACACAGAGAGAGACAGAGAGAGACAGGGGAGAGACATAGAGAGACAGGACAATCATGGGGTGGGAGGAGAGAGAGAGAGGGAGAGAGACAAAGACAGAGAGACAGACAGGGAGAGACATAGAGAGACAGGACAGTGACGGGGTGGGAAGGAGAGAGGGAGAGAGAGAGAGACAGAGTCAGAGACAGAGAGACAGACAGACAGATAGAGATAGACAGAGAGAAACAGACAGAGACAGAGACAGACAGAGACAGAGACACAGAGACAGAGAGACAGAGGCCCATATTGTTAAATTCCCCAGAAGGGGATTGCCAGAACTCCTGTCCTCCTCCAGAAGCTCACAGCATTGTCTCTCCCCCCCAAACAGCATCCAGGCAGGAAAGAGGAAAAATGAGACTCCCATTGGCCAGTTAGTACCTTTTGAATGTACCCTAGTTGCATCTCTACAACCTATCAATAGTCTCTCTTTGCCACACTGATTAACAGACTGGAACCAGCTACAGAATGTCTTTGCATGCTCCAAATCAGGGAGCAGAACCCTTCTGTGACATGTCACCATGCTTTTCTGGCCCTTCTTTATTCATTCCTCTCCAGGCTGCATTGTTGGTTCTTAAACTTCCCCTACTTTGATTGGCTAGTTCCTTCTAGAATCTCCATTGCAAAGAAAATGCCCGGACCAGCCCTATCTTTATTCTTCTCCAGGTTGCACTCTTGACCTTCATCTTTCTCTACTACGTCCTGGTACCTCACATTACTCCTCCTAGCTTTTCAGCATCCTTTTATGTATCGGCTTCCCTTCTTAGAATGTAAGCTCCTTGAGGGCAGGGACTGTTTTCTTTATATTTGTATTTTTATTCCCAGAGCAGAAGAATACCTGGTGGCTAGGTGGATGGTGGATAGAACACTGGACTTGGAGACAGGAAGACAGTTCAAATCTGGCCTCAGACACTACTGCTGTATGACCCTGGGCAAGTCACTTAATCTCTCTGCCTCCATTTCCTCACCTGTAAAATGGGTATAATGGTAGCATCTATCTTACAGGATTGTTATGAAGATCAAAAGAGAATAAACCTATAAAGCACTTTGCACAGTGCCTGGTACATAATAGACAATAAGTGCTTCCCCTTTCCTCCCTAATTGCCTTCAAAAAGCACTTAATAATGCTTGCTGACTTGATTTGACTTCCAAACCAACATTAAGGGTGTGCTCAACAACCTCCTGTTATGCAACCAATTAATAGGGAGGAAGTATGGTACTTTGGAAAAAGAGCTGGATTTGGGGTCAGAAGATATGTATTCAGGCTTAGATTCTTAAAATCTAGCCAATAGCTTACTAATGTTCCGACTCCTTAAGAGTTTGCCCAATATGAGTGATGTTCTAATAAACCTTGTTTTTGGTTGAAAAAACAAAAGAGAGAAGATATTTATTCAAATCCTGGCTCTACCACTTACTACCTGGGTGATGCAAGCAAGTCATTTAACTTTTCTGGAACTTGGTTTACTCCACTGGAAAATGAAGAGGTTGGACTAGATAACCTTTGAGGTGCTTAATAAATGTTTGAGGATGGATTTATTGTTTTCCAGACTAGCACTCTTTCAACTACAGGACACTGCTTTTCCAAATAACCTTTAAATTCTCAAGAAATGTGAAAACTGAAGTAAGGACATGATTAATTATTTTGGCTGACATTCACATATCCCTTTAAGGCTTGCACAATGTTTTATATAGATTATCTCATTGAATTGCCGCAACAACCCAATGAGGTAAGTCCTACAGGTATTATCATCCCCATTTTACGGAGGAGGAAAGAGAGGTTCAGAGAGGCTAAATTAGTTGCTCATGGTCCCACAGCTAATTAGAGTTAGAGGCAGGATCTAAGCTCAGATCTCCTTGTCTCCAGCTCCCTTGGCTCCTGAAACCACTCTACGACAGTCTCCAAGTTTTCAGTCTCCTTGTATATCATAATAAACTAACATTTGGCACAATCTGATGCTTATCTGCCTCTAAGGGATAGGGTGAGTACTGACTAGGGAATGACTATTCAGGGCTTTGCACATTAAAAGTTGCCAAATAACACTGCTAGGGATGGGTGACAGCCAGGACTGAGACAAGTCTCAGATGAGACCCAGGTAGGTAAGGTCACCAGTCATGTTCTTTTCTATGGCAAATCCATCTGAGCATTCATTTGCAGTGATATCCAACCTTTGGCAAACACTGCCCCTCCCCCCACTTTGATTTTAATACCTTCCCCTTTTTGTTCACACACACACACACACACACACAGAGACATTCGAACATAAGCAAAAAGCCACATGCAGCTTGGTTTTAAAAACTTAGCTGAATTAAGTTAATAAAGTTAAGCTTAAGTTTTAAAAACTTAACTTTTAAAATTAGGTAAATTAAAATACTTTTTATGTAGGAAATTATATGATACTCCTTGAGACACCTAAAAAAATCTTGAATGTTAGAAAATCAGGGTAAAGAAGCATTTTCTAGACCAGAGGTTCTTAACTTGAGGTATGTGAATTTTTTTTTAATACTTTGATAGTTGTTTTTCAAGGTAGCTAGGTGGCAAAATGGATAGAGTGCTGGGCCTGAAGTCAGGAAAACTCATCTTTCTTGAGTTCAAATCTGGCCTCAGACACGTATTAGCTGAGTGACCTTGGACAAGTCACTTAACCCTGTTTGCCTCAGTTTCCTCATCTGTAAAATGAGTAAAGAAGGAAATGGCAAACCACTCCAGTATCTTTGCCAAGAAAACCCTAAACAGGGTTATAAAGAGTTAGACATCCCTAAAAAATGACTCAAAAACAAAACTTTTTTCAAATGTGTTTCCTTTGTAATCCTAGTATTTTGTTTTTTGCACTAAAAACATTGTTCTGAGATGAGATCCATAGGCTTCATCAGAGTGTGGAAGGGACCCAGGCCAGGGGAAAAAAAGGGTTAAGAACCTCTAGACCAGACAAATAATCCAAGGGAACCAGCGAAAACAAAATTTTGTAAAAATGAGAAAATCATCTGCTTCACCTTAGAAGAAAAAAAAAATAGAAAGCCAAAAACAGTCCAGTAGTTAAGGCCAGGACCCTGCTATAGATGAAAAGAGAATCAAACTTAGAAACAGGGGAATATGCTGAAAGCCCCTTCTGTTGCTGCTGTGTATCATAAAACTCGGCACCACAATTCCTCATGGGCCTGTTGTCCTAACTTTGCCAACACTGATGTGTCTTGAAATGCCAGTGTGGTTACTGAATTTGAACAAAACTCTGTTACTGTGGTAGTCCAAACAAATGCTATAATGAAACCTGGGTCAGCATTGTGCTGGCTCAGCCAGACGCAACATTTCTTCCTGTGGGACAGTGAATTATGAGGGGGTTTTCACAATTAGTCATTATAGAGCAATGGGGGTTGGACCTTACCTGCCTACCTCACAGGGTTATTGGGAGCATCCAATGTGATGGTGTGTGGAGACATCCTGAGAAGCACAAATTACTTTGTAATTCATAAGATAGTGTTCATTTAATGTTGATATGTTTAGGTTTTCTTAATGTATCTTCAAGAAGCTGGCACATCTCTTTCAAAGGGAATAAGATCATTTCAAATTCCTATATCTTTCTGGCCTTTTAAAGTTGTATCAAATTGTAGCTGGTGGCCTTAGAGGCCTTCGAAAGCAGTATATTCAGTGATAATGGCATTTAAAATTTTGGGTATCTATTTTTTTTAACCAAGGACCATAGATGGAGATATAAGTGTCGGTCATTGAAGGGCTCACCAACAACAAAACCTAATGGCTGGCGCCAATGTTAGGCTAGGGCCAGATCTGTGAGCATCACCTAGGTTTCATCAAGCCTTTTGATGCAAAGACAATTTCAAAGGGAAAGTCCCTTGGTCTCAGAGCAGATCAAGTTACAAACTCATGGGAATTAGGGAATGCCTCTAACCAGTAGCCCCTGCCATGTAGGCAGCTGGGGTAGAAAGTTTTCTTTTTTTTATACCTAACAGAAGACTTTGCAGTGGTGACATACTAATAGTTAACATTTATATAACATTTTATATAAAGGTAGATAGGAGACTCAGTGGATAGAGTAGATATTGGCAGATAGTTCAAATCCAGCCTCAAACACTTACTAGCTGGGTGTCCCTGGGCAAGTCACTTAACCTTATTTGCCTCAGTTTCTTCATCTGTAAAATGAGCTGAAAAAGGAAATGGCAAACCATTCCAATATCTGCCAAGAAAACCCCAAATGGGATCACAAAGAACTAGACAAGACTGAAACAACTGAACAACAACATATCACACTTACTCTGTGCTAGCTGATGTTCAAAGTGCTTTACGATATCTCATTTGATCCTCACAACAATCCTGGGAAGCAGGTGCTTTTATCATCCTCATTTTACAGATGAGGAAACTGACATGGCTCCTAATATCCCTCTGACCCTATAAGGAAGCATTCACTGAGGTAACTTCCCACCTTCTCTCAGAGCTTGTGGGTCCTCCACTCCACACTCGTTGCATTTGACCCCACCAGCTCCTGGGGAAAAAAAGGAACACAAAGGAGAAATCTTGGTATGAGGACACCAACCCAGATCTTCACCCTGAGTCTGACAACTGCATGCTGACAAGCTAAGTAAGCCTTCCTTTTGCCCACATTAAGTCAATCACTTACATCATCTGATACCTATGGTAGTAAGATTTCCAGCAGCCACCTACTATTCTAAGACCAGTCTTTGGAGTGCAATCACCAAGAAATGGACCTGGAAGCTTATGAAAGAATACCCCAGGCCTTGTTTCCTCCCACTAACTCCCTTGAAATGCTCTGTCTGAGCTGATAAGAGTCAGGCTGTGAATCGAGGCTTCCCAAGGTTTGGTGGTATGTTTCCCTTTGCCATATAAGCCTTCCACAATCCTTCTGATATGGGAGACATGGAGGTGCATTTAGAAAGTGTGTTGAATTTGGAGACAGAGAATCTGGTTTCAAATCCCAGCACTGCCACTAACCACCTGGATGAGCTGGAGCAAATTACTTTACTTCTCTGGACCTCAGTTTCCTTAGCTATAAAAACAAGGAGGGTAGATGAAAGACCAATATTCTACCTATGTTGTTGTAGGACTGTGAGTCATAGGAAACTAGTCCCTAAAGAATTAAAACTAAGAATCACCGAGAGGGCAATGGAGAGGTAAATGGTGGGTGTGGGCAGGTAGCAGAGCTGAGCAATAAGGGATCATGAAGAAGACTGGGAATGAAGGGCATCATCTAAGAAATGTAGGATTGAAAAATGCAATGGGATGGTCATCTTCTCAACATCAAGAGAAAATAGACAAAGGCTTCAACACGTTGGGTGAACTCCCTGTGATGAACTTGTAGGGGGACACAAACAAATCACCCAGGAAGGAAAGGCATAGACACTGTGAACTGTGTGAACTGAGGCACTGATGGGTAGGATCCCTTAGACCCATTGTAGAGGAGATGTCCTCTAAGGTCCCTCCCATCTCTTATTTTGGTACTTGTCTTTCTATTGGTTCAATTAACCATTTTTTAAAGCCAGGATTAGTATGTAAAAATGCTTTATTCTATGACATACAAGAAGGAAGGAAAGAAAGAAAGAAAGAAAGAAAGAAAGAAAGAAAGAAAGAAAGAA
>NW_020951478.1:5926857-5961391 GCF_900497805.2 Vombatus ursinus | reverse complement strand
GAAAGAAAGAAAGAAAGAAAGAAAGAAAGAAAGAAAGAAAGAAAGAAAGAAAGAAAGAAAGAAAGAAAGAAAGAAAGAAAGAAAGAAAAAGAAACAAGCAAATATGGATTTATTAAGTGGCCAGTATATGCCAGGCACTGTGCTAAGTGCTTTATAAATATCATCTCAGTTAATCCTCCTAACAACCTAGGTAGGTAGGTAGATGCTATTATCCACATTTCACAAAACTAAGTTAGACAGAAGTTAAATGACTTGCCCAAGATCACATAGCTAGTAAGTGAGGCTAGATTTGAACTCAGTCCTTCCTGACCCACAGGACCACTGCTTTAAGCACTTGTGCCAAATAGTGGCCTCCAGAACTACATGGTTCCTCTCCTCTCCTCTTAAACCTTAACCTACTCTCTACCTAGTAAAGGAGTGTCTGGCACAGTGCCTGGCACATAGTAGGTGCTTAATAAAGAATATTAAAATTATCTCAAAAGAGATAATATTTATAAATTACAAATTTCAGTACACATTCGCTTGTCTTCAACAGGTCTTCTTTGCACATGATGGAGTATGCCACTGGATTCTTTCTGAGGTCTGCAGGTATATTAGAAAGTCTGCTTTCTTCCTCTAATTCCATCCAAACACCCAGCCTTCTGGGATTAGCTTCTCTTGTGACCTCATTGCTCTTTGAACATCATTACCTCATGTCCTAGCAGCTTTTCACATCTCCACCTTACAAAGGTTTTGACCAAGCCCATTGTCAGTGCTGACTGAGTACCTCGGGCAATTCTGATGTGATTTGGCTTCTTGCTGTAGCTGCTCTAACCCCTGACCCTTGTTTAGTTAATTAAACCCTAGAGAACAGAAATATCTTGAGTTCTTCCCAAGCCCTCGCCTCCCTCTGCCCTGAAACCCATATTTTATAAATGTCGATATTCAGAAGATCCCTTGAATTGTCACATGAGGCTTCACTAACCAAGATGTAAACCAGACAATATCTACCTAATATCTAAGACCTTTTTTTAGGTCAAGAAGAAAAGACCATTGGAAAATGTGTCCTCTTACAAGCTGCAGAAGTTGGGAAGGGACTGGCAGACTCAATACTCTTAGGGCCTTATGAGTAACAACCTAAGAAAAAGGGCATCAGGAACTCCTATAATTTAAGCATGTCAGGGACAAGAGAATAAGAGCTCAGAGAAATATGTTTTAGCATTCAGGAAATGAAATGGAAACACAAAAACAACAAAACAGCCCAGTGTCTCTCTGAAAGGTTATTGATCCAGTTTATAATTGGTTATGCAAGCCTCGTCCCATGTGTGTTGATGGCTGCTGATAGCTGCAATACTGACCTTAATCTCCAAAGACCTAGGCATTAGCTTCTGGGGACCCCAAGAAAGGCTGTTGGGACAAGTCCTATGCTTAGGTAGAATAGGCAGATGTTTACATGATATAGTTTTAGGGAAGAACCAGGGAAACACTTCCCTTCTTTCAATTATGTCCCTCATTGGCTTTCTCAAGCACCTTTGGGTTGAGGTACTAAAGCTCCCAATAAGCCACAAATGTTTTTTGGAAGAATAACTAATTCACCTATCAAAACCCGCTGTTACATTATCATAGACAAATTTATCAGATTAGCTACAGTCTAATTTATCCAACAGACTGTAAGCCCCATGAGGGCAGGGACCTTATTTTATCAAAACATTGTATCAGTGCTTAATAAATGTTTCTTGAATGACTGATTGATCTCATTAGATTAGCAGAAGGCCCTGAGTAAAGAATAGGCAGATATGGCCAATATGGCTGTATGGCAGATATGGCTGTGGGGAAAAGTCTAGAGTTTGGCACATTGCCAGGCAGAGAAAATAAAGGGATGGGGGGAGGGCACTATGCTACTGGACCCTAGGCAGTCAAGGGGCATGAAGATACCTAGGGACAGGGTGGGAGTGTCAAAAATGTGGAGGGAGTTGTCTAAAATAGAGGTTACGAGTACTGATGAAAAACTTTAGATACTCTATAATTTCGCAGAGCCTCAGCCTGCATGTCTCACCATGAAAGTATTACCTATGAATTGGCCTACAATCAGTCACCCAAAAAGCATGTGCCAGTACCAGGCTCTATTTATGGACAGTATGTGAAACCACATTGTTGTTCAGTCGTTTCAGTCATGACTGACTCTCAGTGATCCCATTTGGGGTTTTCTTGGCAAAGACACTGGAATGCTTTGCCATTTACTTCTTCAGCTCATTTTACAGACGAGGAAACTGAGGCAAACAGGGTAAAGTGACTTGCCAGGGTCACACAGCTAGTAAGTATCTGAGGCCAGATTTGAACTCAGAAAGATGAGTCTTCCTACTCCAGGCCTGGTACTCTATTCACTGTACCACCTAGCTGCCGCATACCTAGACCTATGCAGACTAATACCTAGACACAAATGAATGTCAGCCCTGGTGGAGGGAGGTTTGTCAGTGGGCAGCAGTTAGATTTCTGAGGTTGCCTTAAATACCTCCTATTTTTATTCTTCTCAGGCAAAGTTTGAAAGGAAAGTCATTCCCCCAAGGGGCAGCACTGAAGGTATTGATTATAGACAAGTCATACCTGAAAGAAGGAGATAGGAAAGAGGGTGAAGGAGGGAATTGGCTCGATTCAAGCACCTTTTACCACTTCTCCCCTCCCCACCATGAACATGAACGTAGGCAAAGACTTCTTTGTTCCTAAATACCTCCTTCCCCAGCCTTCCCCAGTACCTCTGGATTAAGGCACTGACTCAGGAAAGCTTCTCTGGAGATACAAAAATGACTTTGTTATTAGGAGGCAACAGATTCATTCCACAAAACCTTCTGTCACTTCATCACATATTTATCAGACTAGTAGCAATCACTGGTGCACACAAAACAGGGAAGGTTATGCATGTCTGAACTGTGCTCAAAAGAAGTTGAGAAGAATCAGGTTCGATTTTATAAATCAAACCATATTTTTAGTGTTCCCACCCAGGCTCCATGAAAAATATATCACCCAAACCAAAGCAACCTCGGATACAGGCAAATCTCCATCCTGCTCAGAGCTTGAAACCTGAGATTTGTATTCCTGGTGCATCCTGTCGTAGCAGAAGGAAAAGTTATCAGCCCCAGACAGCCAGTTTTCAGTCTTAAGGCAAGGGAAAGCAGACAGTCTGGGCATGTCCCAGATATTAGACAAAGATTTAGAGACCCTCCCTCCTTGAATCCTTCTTCCCTTTCTTATCCCCCATCACTGGCTGCTAATATTCACTGCCTTTTCCCTTTCGTGGTCTAAGACAAAAGCTGATCATTCACCTTCTGAGAAGTGAAAGGGAAGAAAATCATTTGCTTTTAAAGTTCTGTCTGTAGTAAAAATAACAATTTTTTTAAACCTGCTGCAACAGATGCAAAATATTCCATTCTAAGTTGTGTGTGAGTGTATGTTTTGTCTTTGACCATAGGCCAAACAATAGGTTTGAGAAGCCCTGGGAGAGAAAACAATGATTGCTTCATCCCAGAGGAGCCCCCCTACGCAATTAGTAGATCACAACTCACAGGGGGTGAGTGGCACAGGGGAAGAAGCAGCTGCAGAGAGAAGTAGAAAATAGTGATGAGGAAGGAAGAAACCAGGGGGAAATCGACAGCTTTTAAGGGGGAGCGGACCCAGAGACCCGAAGTTTCCCGGTGAAAGTGCATTCCCAGGGCTTATCAACCCTATCAGATGATAGAGTGAGAACTTGATACCCAGCATAGAACATGACTTTTTTCATTGTAAGGAGAAAGGGGCCTGTAGCAAAACTGCTGCTCCCACAAAATTATTAGGGTGCTAGAAAGCTTTGTCAGATATGAAAAAACTCATGTCTCAGAGAAGGAAAGTACATTTGTTTTTTAAAGAATATGTCATTTTATTTTATTTCCATTTAAAAAATAAATTTTGTTGCTATCAATTGCTTTTTTACATCTCCATAATTTCTTTTTTTTACAGCAAACCTTTTCTTGTAAGCAGTATTTTTTCCCATTACATGTAAAGATAGTTTTCAACATTCATTTTTTCTAAATGTTGTACATTTTATTTATTTTTAAATTGAATTTATTTATTTATTTTTAGTTTTCAACATTCACCTTTATAAGATTTGGGGTTCTAAATTCCCCTCCTCCCCTCCCCTTTCCCAAGACATCAAGAAAGCTGATATAGGTTATTCATGGACAATCATATTAAACATATTTCCACATCATTCATGTTGTGAAAGAAGAATCAGAACAAAGGGGAAAAACCACAAGGAAGAAAAAAAAAAGAGAAGGAGAGAGAATAGTATGCTTCAATCTACATTCAGACTCCACAGTTCTTTCTCTGGATGTGGATAGCATTTTCCATCATGAGTCTTTTGGAATTGTTGGATCATTATATTATTGCTGAGAAGAGCTAAGTCAATCACAGCTGATCATTACACAATGCTGCTGTTACTGTGTACAATGTTCTCCTGGTTCTGCTCACTTCACTCAGCATCAGTTCATGTAAGTCTTTCCAGATAACACTCTCTCTTTTTTTTTTTTAAATAAGATTTTGAGTTAAAGAATATTTTAAATGAAGACTGCCTGCCATGCATGCAGCCTATTTGGCTTGTACAGGGATTGATGGGCAAAGGGAGGTAGGATTCTGATCCTCCAGGGGCTTAAGCACTGTGGGGGGTCAATGGACAAAAGCTGTCCCCCCCCCGCCCTGCACAGAAGGGGATGCAGGCAGCCCAGGCATCTGCATTTGTGAAGGATAATAGCCTCCGCAGCCCCAGACAGCTCTTGGTCGCGGGCTACTTCTCCAGCGGCGCCTGGGAAGTCTCTCAAACCGCAGCCGGCCGAGCTACGTTGTGTCCAACTCAATGGTTAGAAATCGTTGCACCAGGGTTTTCGCTTTCGGACGTCGCTTCCAGCACACACAAAACGGCAGTGACGAGAATTGATGGAGTAAGGAAGGCTCCCAGTCTCTTTAAAGGAGTTGGTAAAGGGAGACGAGAAGCTTCCAGCAGAGAGGAGATAAAACTGCAGGTTCACCTGGTTACCTCTTAGCTTCTTCAGCTGTTCCTGGATTGGGCCCGACCAGGTAAACCGCGCCACCTGGTGGACTTCGACAGGATAAGCACATGTTCTGATGCCAGTGGGCTCCACCAGGTGAGGGGTCGTGGTGGTCTTGTCTCAAAAACAGAATTGTGGCCTTAGAACAGATAGTCTGGGTCTAGTTTTTGAGGCTACCCAAATCTATCTGAATTGGTCAGCTTGGCCCCAGATAGCAGGGCCAGGCAGGATGCGGAGGAGATACAAAGAGGAAGCCATGTGAGGGAAAACTCTCAAAGGGCTGTGCAAAAGTGGAATGGACTACTTTGGAGGTAGCAGGAAGCCTAGTACAGTGGAAAGGGTCCTGGATTTGGAGTCAGAGGTCCCGGGTTCAGAACCTTACAATGCCACTGTATAACCTTGTATGACCTCTGTGGTTGAGAGCAAGAACTGTAGGTAGGAAGACTTGAGTTCATATTCAACATCAGACATTTTGGACCCTGGACAATTCATTTAATCTCTGTCTGCCTCATCTGTAAAATGAGGATAATAATTGCACCTACCTCCCAGGGTTGTTGGGAGGAAAAGCTAATATTTGTTGAGTATTTTGCAAACCTTAAAACACTATATGTATTGTTATCATCATCATCATCATCACCATCATCATCATCATCATCATCATCATCATCCTTCATCTATAAAATGAAGAGGTTGGATTAGACTGTCTCTAAGGTTTCTTCCAGCTCTGAATTAATGATTCTATGAACCTTCTCAAGAGGTCTTCAAAGACTTAATGAGCATGTCATAGAGGGGGAATGAGGCAGCTAGGTGGAACAGTAGACAGGACTCTGGCCCTGAAGTCAGGAGGACCTGAGTTCAAATCCAGCCTCAGACATTTACTAGCTATGTAACCCTGGGCAAGTCACTTAACTCTGTTTGCCTCAGTTTCCTCATCTGTAAAATGAGCTAGAGAAGGAAATGGCTAATCACTCCAGTATATTTGCCAAGAAAACCCCAAATGGGGTCACAGAGATTTAGAAATGACTTAACAGTGAACAAAAGAGAACAGCCAGAGTACTAGGAAGTCATCAGGAAGACTTGGGTTTGAATCCCAACCCAGACACTTAATAGCTGTGTGAGCCAAGACAAGTCACTTAACCTCACACTGACTCAGTTTCTTTATCTATAGAATGGGGACAATAATACCAATAGCAGCACTTACTCAGATCTTTCTGACTCTAGGCCTGTTGTGCTATCCACTGCACCAGCCAGTCATCTAAGCATTACTCCTTAGATCCCTGAAAATGCTAATTTTACTCTACTTAACCAAAACCTCTTTCAAACATTATTTAGGTACTTTCTATGGAGATGAAAACAATCAGGTGTTAATGGTCAACTGTGATCCCAAGGTAGTGTGATCACAGTGGCATTCTGTTAAAAAAGATGTATTATCTTTATACCAGAACTGGTTGTTAAAAAAGAATGTCCCTGAAGATTTCCGATCCATTTTCTTTAAAAGAGGACCTTCATTGTAAGAACTTAATAAATGTCTGTTAATTGATTGCTTGCTTGATTATGAGAGAAGTACCATTCTTGAAAGGGAGCTTTGGAGTCTGAGGACCTGGGTTCATATCCTAAGTCCTGGGTAATAAATTATTTGTGTGACTTTGGCCAAGAATCAGTTATCCTCTCTGGGTCTCAGTTTACTCATCTGAAAAAATGAAGGGGTTGGATTGGACAACCTCTAAAGTCTCTTCCAGGTTTAAATCAATGACCTATGATCCAATGGCCTTCTAAACTGCAGAAGTTCATGATCATGATGGGGAGGGGAGAAAGAATAGCTCTTAGGTTTCTGCAATTGAGTGCATCCTGAACTTCTTTAGGGAGCACTTGGAGATGTTGGGAATAAGAAAGGAGAAAAGGCGGCACATTAGATAGTTTACCCAGGGCTTTGAGAGCAGCTTCTGTTGGGAGCCAAAGGGGCTTTCTGGCACAAACAAGCAGACCCAAGTTAATGAAGTGAGCTGTATTAAGCATGTATATATTTATTTTCATAGATTTAGACTTCAGAATCTAGTTCAGTCCTCTCATTTTAAAGATAAATAAACTGAAGCTACAGACACTCTTGATTTGTTTAAGGTCACATAAGTAGCAAATGGCAGGGCTGAGACTCTGCCTTCAAACTCAGAGCTTTTTCCCACTGCACCAAAAGTAGGCTTAGAGGGATCAAGGGATTTAGAGCTTGAAGGAACATTGGAGAACATCTAATCCAACGCCTCTACAGGGCTCAGGCCTGGAGTCAGGAAAACTCATCTCTCTGAGTTCAAATCTGACCTGAGACACTTTCTAGCTGTGTGACCCTGGGCAAGTCACTTCACCTTGTTTGCCTCAGTTTCCTCATCAGTAAGAATGAGTTGGAGAAGGCTATGGCAAACCTGTCCAGTAGCTTTGCCAAGAAAACTCCAAATGGGGTCACAAAGAGTCCTATATGAACAACAACAAAAAAGAGTAATGCTAGAGAATCAATGCTATGTGTGGAAGGAGAAGCCCTAAGTTTCAAACCATCCCCATAATCAGTCCCTCAACTGGAAAGAACCCCAGAGCTTATCCAAAACAACCTGCCACCTACCTCCTTCCACAGTGTGACTCACTAGGCATTAACAAGCTTCTCTAGAGAGGGGAAACTCACCACCTCCCTGGTCCTTCAGTTTCCTTTTTGTGCAGCTATAATTGTTAGGATGTTTCCCCTTGTGTGAGGGCACAGTGTTCAGATTACAGTGAATGAAGGAGATGATGAAAAACAGGAATGTGCCTAGTTACTCTTGATGCTGATGACAGGGCTGAGCTGTTCCTATTTGAGGTTTTATACCTTTCCCTCCCTCCTGGAAACACTAGCTACTTCTGAAATGAGAGAGAGACAGAAAGGGGAGGGAGACAGAGAGAGACAGAGAGACAGAAAGAGAGAAACAGAGACACAGAGATAGAGATAGAGACACAGAGACAGAGATGAAAAGGGAGAAAGGATGCTACCCGGTTATAAATTTTCTATTTCTGGGCAACCCTGGGTAGGACTTGCTCCAAAGTCTCAGACTTAGGAGCACAGAACAGATGGAAAGCATGGGACGTAATACTGAGGGCAAGAAGGTGAAAGACTGGAAATGTGAATTATGTTTATCATAACATTTCTTGGTCTTCCAGGCCGGAAATCTGCACTAGCCGGGGAGCTCAAAGGCTCGGAATTCAGGACAAGTGACTGCCAAAGCAGAAAACTGCCGTGTCCAAAGGCAAGCTTAACTGGAGGGCACCTCTCTGCAGAAAGGGGGAGTGAACTTTACATAAGCTGAAACGCACAGGGCTAGCAAGGGAACTGTACATTCTCGTTCCCAAGGAAGCCAAGAAATGTAGTTTCGGCAGTACGAAGCGGAAGGCGCGGAGGGGGTGGGGGGGAAGAGGAGGGAGGAGGATCACTCCCACCTTACATAAGCCCAACGGGGAGAACAAGTCAAGGACAAAGAACCTCTCTCTCTCCCACTCGGCTGTCTCTTTTGTTCACTTCTCTGGGCTGGGGGGTTTGTGATGAAACTGCCATAGGAACGCCTGGAAGTCACACTGGGAGCTGTTAAGCCCAGTCATTGCTCACAAAGGCATCAACAGCACAGTACCGCCTTACCCTCCCTCCCCCCTCCTTCCCTCCCTCCCTGGGAGAGCCACTTGTTACTTGGCACTCAGGCTCCTGCCAGGGCCGGGGAGGACTGGCGACAAACTAGAGGTAGGAGGGGCAGCGTAGCATAGTGGGGCAGACCTGGATCTGGAGACAGAAAGACGTGGGTTCAAATCCTGTTTCTCATAATAGCTGCGGAACCCTGAGCAAGTCCTTTAATAAATAGCAGATAGTATTTATACAGCGCTTTCAGCTATATAATAGCCTGAGATGCGCACAACTACCGCAGGCGGGTGTTATTAATCCCATTTAGGAAACCGAGGCCGATGGACAACAACCCCAGGAAGGTGGGTGTTATGTTTATCTCCTTGTAGGAAACTGAGGTTGATAGAGATTGGGTCGGAGATTTGCCCGATGTCACACAGCCTCCTCCTAGTTGCAGTTAACCTCTCTGGGCCTCAGTTTTGGTGTCTGAGGTTCTTTCCAGATCTACCTCTCTGATCCTACCATCTTCCACCCCTTCCAAGCAAACGATCTCCTGGGCTGGGATGCAGCAGCAGCCTCACTTCCGACTCTGGCTTGGGGTTCCCTTTTGGTAGGGGGGTTCACGAGCAGTAAACAGACCTCCTTCCCTGCTGCATCCAGACCGGCTATTGGGGCTGGAGGTAGGGGGAGTAGGTTGGTACCAGCTATCTCTCTGGGTACGTTTTGGGAGCACTTTGGGAGAAGCCACTGATCCCAGCCCTGGGGGCTGCCGAGATGGGGGTTGCAGCAGAGGCAGCGGCAGCGGGTGGGCTGGCTGACAGCTCCTCCTCCTCCTCCCTCCCGCCTCCCCCAGGAGCAGCCCATTACATCACTCTACATTATATAAGATTCTCAGCCTCCCCGCGGTGTTCTTCCGAAGGGAAATGAAGCCAGACTGACGGGGGGTGACAAACCGCGTGCGCCAAGCTCAGCTTCGTCCACTCTTCAGGCTTCTCCATTTTAGGGAGCCTCTTGATCACTGCAACCCTGAATGGGAAAGCAACCAAGAACTAGTTTATTCCTCCACCCCCCCCCCCCCCCCCCCCCCCCCCCCCGCCTCGCCCCCAACCCCCAACAGGGTCTCTACAGAAAGTGTTCTCGGTTGGTGCCAGTCACATTCTGATCGTCTTTCATTTCAATGAACAAATACAGCGGGCTCTTCATTCATTCCGACAGGCAGGAGCCCGGGGCTGGACTTGGAGTCAGGAAGACCCGAGTTCAAAAACCTGACTCTAACATTAGTAGCTGTGTAACCTTGGGCAAGTCTTTTAACATGGGAGAACCTCAGTTTCCTCATCTGCAAAATTGGGATAATAATACCTGTAGTACCCTGCCTCTCCAGATTGTGGTGAGATTCAAACGACGTTATTACATAAACACAGCTCTATGTGAATGCCAATTAAAATGAGTTTACTGAATGCCAGATATGTGCCCATATTGAGGTATGTGCTAGTGTTTAAGGCAAGGAAAAGTATGTACATGGACAGCATATGTGTTGAAATTTGTTTGTACTGAAAATTACTGGCATGAGGTTTTAAAAATATGTACAGATTTTTTAGGATAATGTTATTTGTGACGAGGAATTTGGCCTGTAGTACTTAATAATAAATCATAGAAGTGCAGGGGTTCTCAAACGTGAATAATTCTTGGGCAAAGTCACAGGTTAGTGGATAGATTTCAGAATCTGGGAACTTGGATATGAAAAAAAAGACCTTTGTTTTCACTAATCTTCAGTGTCCTTGATAATTCTATGTATTATATTTTATGCAATTAAAAACATTATTCTGAAAAGGGGTCCAGAAGCTTTACCAGCCTGCCAAACGGGTCCCTGACTTAAAGAAAGGTAAAGAATGCTGGTATTAGCAACACGTCCTCCTGGCTTCTCACTGAAGGGATAATGCAGTTCATTCACACCACCCTCTTTACCCAGACACTGATATGAAAACTGAAATGTTCTCATGGTGATCATTTCAGGGCTACAGAGGCTGGCCAATTAAGTTGACTTAGTAGCTAAGCAGCAAGATGTTCCTTTCTCTCCAGTAGGCTGCTGATGACTTCAGAATAACCTTTGAAATCTGGGTACAAAGCTGTCTGTAAAATGACTGCAAAGTTCAACTGCATTGCTCACATTCTTGACAGGATGCTACATGAAGTTTGGAGCAACAGACGGCATTTTAAAGAATTCCCTAGCACTTTAGGATTGTCTGCATCTGTCTTATTTTGCCAGGGGAACATGTAGTACTTTCCCAGAGGACGTGTATCTCTGACAATGTCTACCTTACATAATAATGCCTTGAACATAATCGGCTCTCTTTAGAGTCAGGAATACCTGAGTTCAAATCCAGCCTCAGACACCAAACTATGTTCGACCCTGGGCAAGTCACTTAATCAGTGTCAATTTCCTCATCTGTTAAATGGGGATAATAGTAGCACCTTCCTCCCAGGGTGGTTGTGAGAATCAAAAGAGATAATAATTGTAAAGTGCTTATACAGTGCCGAGGGCATAGTGAGTGCTATATAAAATTTATTATCATGATGTTTTTAATCAAATGGAACTGAATTTGTTTCAATAATGAAGAGTGCTAGCCTGAGTTGAATATGCCTGAAGAAGGCTTGGGTGAGAGGTCTCTGGACCAATCAATATACACCTGTCACATACTCCTTCGAGCTTCTCATCCTATATGTGATCAGTACTCCAAAGGGAAACGAGCCCCTGTGCTGAGATAGTGACCTATGCTCATTCAGTACAGCAAGACCACTGAATTTGGAGTATGACTACACATATTTGGGGTCTGGCTTTAACACCTCTTAGTTGGATGGTTTGTGGCCAAATCAGCTTCAGTTTCTTTATCAGTCAATGGGGTTAATATTACATAATAATAGCTAACATTTATGTAGTGATTATTATGTGCTAATAATTTAAATTTAATTTTATCAAATTCAATTAATTTAAATTTAAATTAATTATTTAAATAATTGTTATCTCATTTGATCCTCACAACAACCCTGGGAGGTAGGTAGAATCAGTATTTTTATTTTGCAGATAAGGAAACTGAGGCTAGCAGAGATTAAGTGATTTTCCCAGGGTCATAGAGCCTAGTAAGCATCTGAGGTCAGATTTGAATTCAGATCTTCCTGACTCCAGACCTGTGCCACCTAGCTGCTCCTTGCATCCATCTAAGGATTATTGTAAAGAAAGTATATTTAAACTTTAAAATGTTGTGAAAGTGTAAGCTCAGATTATTGGCAACTAAGAACCTGCCCCTGCCCCCAACCCCTCCAGGAAACATGGAATTCCTTTACCTATGGTTAAATGCAAAATAAACAGAATCTATGGGATTTATGGGCATCATTGGCAACTAAGACTCAGGGGCAAAGGGGAACAGTCTGGAATAAGGTGTGAAGTGTGAATGTTTTGTGGAGGGCTTGGTAAATGAAAAACCACCTTTTATTTTATTTCATTTATTTATTTTTTTAGCATCATCAGCTCAAGGAACATTTATTGAGCTAAGTAGGGCTCAGCCATGTTAGAATCTGTGGGAGGAATTAAAAAAGAAGAAGGGGGAAGCTAGGTAGCGCAGTGAATAGAGCTCTGGGCCTGAGTCAGGAGGACCTGAGTTCAAATGCAGCCTCAGACACTTGACACTTACTAACTGTGTGACCTTGGGCAAGTCACTTAACCCCGAATACCTAAGCAAAAAAAAAAAAAAAGGAAGAAGAAGAAGAAACCTATGATACAGAAATATATGCCCTCAAGGAGCTATTGTCTCATTGGACAGACTAATCACACATAGCCCTGAAACAATTTCAGAGCTAAATAAGATGGCCTTTGAACAAGTACCAAGGTACAAGGTCTAGCCTGTAAGTGCTTGAAGGAGGAATGAGCTCAAATAATGGTATTTCCTATGGATAGAAGAGTGATAAAATATCTGTGTCCCCCTTATTCAAGCAAAAAAAGTGGGAAAAATATTTCTGCTCTTGAGGGCTTTGCCATTCTCTGTACCCCAGTGCTTAACACAATGTCTGGCCCACAGTAAGCATTTAATGTTGGTTGGTTGATCAATTGTTGATTCCTGATACCAGTTTTCACCAGATTTGACAGGAACATAGAGGGCCTAAAAAAAAAAAAGACTCAGCCTTCTGGCCTCCTTAACAATCGACACACATGATGGGAAAAGATGGTTCCCTTTGGTACCCCACAAATGCTTCATTGACAACATGGAGCACAGCACAATTTTCTTCTGCAAAGTTGTCATGGCAACACCAGCTGCTTGTGAGATCATTGGAGATGGGGTCATAACGGTAATGCTGTTATATGTTTTACTTAGTATAAGCCCCTTATTCAGTCAGTAAGGGAATTAACCAGAAAGCACTAGGCATCATTAGTCCTGGGTATTTAGTACATGAAGGGTGTGTAAAAAAGAGGGAAGGGAGCAAAAAAAAAAAGGAGGAGGGGAGAAATAGGGAATGAAATAGATGGAAAAGAGAGGAGAAGAGGAGGGGGAGGAGGAAGGGGCTGTATGTCTTGCCTTGAATAATTCTCTGGGTATAATGTGCAAATAAATTCACAAGTCCTCCCTAGTGACCAAATAGAGTGGCAGGTCTTTTTAGTGTGGACAGGAAGTGCCAGTGATGGTGTCTGGCAAGCTTGATTCAAGAGATATATGAATTGATTGCTTTCTATTATCCATAGTAATGGAAAAGAGAAGAGACACAGATAAGACCAGTGATACATTTTTAAAGTCCATTCACTCACATACACACACATACACACACACACACACACACACACACACAGAGTGAGTGACTCATACAGTCAGACAGACACACATGGTCAGGAAATTCCAGTCTGGCAAATGTTTTGGGTTGGTTTGTTTTTTCTAGGCGGCCATTTGAATTTCCCTGATGCCCAACAGTGAACTTGTAAAATGGCTAACTAAGCTCAAGATGTTTCTGTCCAGTTGTCATGTCTAACCAGGCTAAGAAGGAGAGAAATTAAGCGAGCTAAGAGTCTTCCTTCTTTCTTCGATTCTCCTGCTAACAAATGACCTCATGTCAGGTAACAGAAAAAAAGCAGCTGAGTGGAGTTGAAAGGGCACTAGATGATACCAGAAGACAGAGTCAAGTCTGTTCGGGCCATGCACCAGCTGGACAGCCTTGGACCAATAGTAGAATTAAACTTTGCTGAGACCCAGTTTCCACAGCCATTAAATGGGAATAATAATACTTGCTTTGCCTACTTTCCTTGGCCATGAGGACCAAGTACAATAATGGATGTAAAAGTGCTTGATAAAATGTTATAAAAATTACATGTTTTTATTAGTTTATTATTATTATTATTATTACTACTACTCACTGGTTTCTAGATGATAGAGCTAAGTGGCTCAGTGGAGACCTGGGCCTAGAGTCAGGAAGACTCATCTTTCTGAGTTCAAATCCTTCCTCAGACACTTACTAGTTGTGTGACCTTGGGCAAGTCACTTCACCCTGTTTGCCTCAGTTTCCTCATCTTGTAAAAATGAGCTAGAGAAGGAAATGGCAAACCACTCCAGTATCTTTACCAAGAAAATCCCAAATAGGGACATGAAGAGTTAGATACAACTGAAAAAACGACTGAACAACAAAAATCTATCAATCTCTCAAGGTATTACTGTGAAGATACTTCCAGGATCTATTTCTTTGAGGAAGGAGCTGCCAAATACTGGTGGTGAGAAGTGTATTAAGCCTGAGGTAAGGCTCTGGAATGTCTCTGGCATCTTTGAGTCGTAGAATCTACTAGCAAACTGCTGTGGTTTTGAGAAAGTGGTCATGAAAGGACCCGGAATTTGTGGGTTATTTGAAACCCCAATTTTATTGTGCTTAAGACATTATTTCAAGAATTGTCTTAATTTGGTTTAGTTGATTGTCCCAAGAATATGCACATACAGGGCATCCCCAAAGACTAAGTATAGTTTTAATCTGTTTTAATTTATTTTTTAATTTTTCGTTTCATTAATTAATTAATTTTTGTTTTCAATAATCACTTCCCTAAGCTTTTGAGTTTTAGATTTTCTCCCCCTCTTCACCTCCATCCTCAAGACGGTGTGCAATCTGATATAGGCTCTACGTATACTTTCCTATTAAACATTTTCACATTAGTCGTGTTGTATGTTTTAATCTTTAGTAAGCTTGGATACACTGCATGAAAACTTTCGGCACTCCCTGTATATTAACTGTGCTGTCTTATACAGAAGGCTGTTTAAAGTCAGAGGCTTGTTCATAGTCACCTACCCACAATAAAGGCAGGAGTTCAGAGCAAAGGATTGAGGGGGATACTTTGATGCCCGTCTTGCCTTTTTTTGTTCTTACCCTCCCCTCTCCTTTCAGCTTTCGTGGGAGATCCAAAGAATCTTGGGACAGTGAAAAAAGCATGAAGCCTGAGGCCCAGAATGCTCTGGGTATTTTGTTGAAAGACGGCCTCTAAAAATGATTGCTGATGGGGTGCAGGTTGGCAGTCTGAAACTGATGGATGTTAAAAAGGATTTTTTTTTAACCCTTAGAGGTTGGGGATAGTGCTGTTGCCCATGGTGAGCTAGTAAGGATAAAACACGATGAAAATGCCTGTGGTCTTAAATTAGCTAGCTGGCTATTCTGTGTTCCAGAAATGTTTTGCCCCTGGAATTGAAAATTCTCCTTTCAGAGGAAACAAACAAAGAAACAAACAAACATCTACAGCTAAAATCCTGGGAACTGATAGATATCTCTCTTACGGAGACAAAGCAGCTGAGAGTTTTTTTTTTCCCCTAATCCCACACTGGGTGTGTGAAGGATCTGCCTCCCTCACTAAAAGAGCTAGAATATATACCTATGGGCTCAAAGCTAAAAGAAAATTGGCAGTGCCCACTCTCCCTTTCATGGGAAAGAAGTAATATTTCAGCTGAAGCCTTCACCTGAGCCAGGAGCTCAGAGACCAGTTCCACAACTGTGTGCCCAGCAGAGCCTTGCTTATTAGCAACCAGGAGACAGACAGGCTGAGAACTACCCAGAAGAAAGTATGTGCCACACAGGACATGCACGGGGAACGGTGTGGTGACACAGAGCGGCTCTAAAACATTCAATGTGAGCTGCCCTCTCTCCTATGTGCTCTGGCCCCATAGTGTCCTTACACATGTGTGCCCCCTGGACACATGTATTCACTATGGGTGCTCCTCCACACCATTCCCTTAGTAAGCCTACTCTTCCCACTCATGGTGCGTGTATTTGTGGGAGGATGTGCCCCAGGTCTAGAGTGAGAAATGTGTCCTTGCTACTTTTCTTACTATGCTGTCAGTTACATGCTTAAAAGCCTTGTTTTGAGCTATTTGCATTCTTTGATTGGTTGTTGCTTAGTTGTTTCAGTGTGTCCAGCTCTTTGTGACCCCATTTGGGGTTTGCTTGGCAAAGAAACTAGAGTAGCTTGCCATTTCCTTCTCCAGATCATTTTACAGATGAAGAAACTGAGGCAAGTGGGATGAAGTGACTTGCCCAGGGTCACACAGCTAGTAAGTGTCTGAGGCCATATTTGAACTCGGGAAGATAAGTCTTTCTGATTTTAGGCCCAGCATCCTACCCACTGAGTCACCTAGCTGCCTCTTACTAGTTATGTTTTTTTTTGTTTGTTTGTTTTGTTTTGTTTTGGTGAGGCAATTGGGTTAAGTGACTTGCCCAGGGTCACACAGCTAGCAAATGTTATGTGTCTGAGGCCTCATTTGAACTTAAGTCCTCCTGAATCCAGGGCCAGTGCTCCATCCACTGCCCCACCTAGCTGCCCCTTACTAGTTATGGAACCATGAGCAAGTCACTTAACCTCTGTCTGCCTTAATTCCCCCATCTGTAAAATGGAGATACTAATAGCCCCTTTCTCCCAGGGTTGTTGTAAGGATCAAATAAGATAATAATTGGAAAGTGACACATAGTAGGCGCCATATAAATGTAAGCTAACTATTAGAGTTGTTGTGAGGGTAAAGTGAGAAAATATTTGTAAAATGCTTTGCAAACCTTGAAGCACTACCTAAATGCCAGCTATTATCATCACAGACACACAAAACTAAAGTACAAAATGATGTGAGTTCATTAGAGCAGCTCAAAGCAAAACGTTATGTGAAGTCCTGGAAAGGAAAAGCCAGGGAGGGTGGGTGGGCTCAGGAAAGGCTTCTGACAGAAGGTAGTCTTTGAAGGTGGCTTCAGAGAAACCCAAGAGTTGAAGAGAGAAAGGAGCCCTCGAGTAGAACAACTTCAACCCTTAAAATCCCTACCTTCCTTGCAAGGCTTGGCCCCAGCTGCCATCTCCTGTGGAACTTCCCGAATCCCTAATTGTTGCTACTCTCTGCCTCATCAAATTAGCTTGTATTGATCAGTCAATTGACAAGCATTAATTAAGCACCTACTGCATGCCAAATACTGTGACAGGCACTGGGGATGCATATATATTTGTATATGTAGAGATTCCCCACCTACACTGAGTAGAGATCACTCCTTCATTCATTCTTATCTTTGCATCCCTAGCACCGTAACATAGATAAAAAGTCAGCCTTAGGGCCAGGGAGATGTGAGTCCAACACCAGTCTCTGGCACGTCTTCACTCTGTCACCCTGGGCAAGAACCCTCAGTGCTCTAAAGTTAACTCTCTAAGACCATGATGTGGAGCAGACGTTGACCTACACTGGTACATGAAATTCTTCAACAGGTTCTGCCTCCTTGAGGGCAGTTAGTGGCAGAATTGGGTTTCAACACGTTTCTGACTCCAAATCCAGAACTCTGTTCATTATATCATACCTGGCCACATCTGTGAGGGGGAAAAAATTCTTCTCTTCTAATATATTGTAAATTTAATTGAAACCTGTTTCCCTGTAGACAAATATAAAATGGAAATGGAAATACATTTTAGATATGCTAATGTTGATACTCAGCTGCTGGACAATGGAGACATAAGCCACGGAGCATTATGGGAGGTAAGAGAAAGGTGGGTATAAAGGTGCCTATGAGATACTAGATTAGATTATAGACTAGGAATAAGCATTTATTTAGTGCCTACTGTACTTCAGGCTCTGTGCTAAGAACTTTACGAATATTATTTCATTTGATCCTCACATCAAGTTTGGATGGTAGGTGCTATGATGATCCTCCTTTTACAGATGCGAAAACTGAGGCAAAAAGTTAAGTGACCTGCCCATGGACACAGAGCTAGTAAGTTTCTGAGCCTAGATCTGAACTCAGGTCTTCCAGTAGTCCACCTAGGTCCTCCAGAAGACAGCTCCTAATCTCAAGTAACTCACATTCTAATTGGAGAGACAACACAGGGAAGGTTTCAGTCACAAGTCAGTTGGAAAGTTCCATGGTCCTCAAGGTGCAGTTTCTCTTTAAAAGAGAAAGGAAAACCAGCCAACACATTTACGGTGTCGGACAATATATGTAGTACTCCTCCCTCCAAGTCCCCCATATCTGCACGGAGAGAGAAACATTTTCCCAACTATTCTTCTTAGTAAACTTGGTTGTTATAATTATATAGCATCTGACTTCAAACACTTAAAAGCTGTGTGACCTTAAGCAAGTCATTTAATCTCTGTTTTGCCTTGGTTTCCTTAAATGTAAAATGGAGATAATAACAGCATCTACCTCTCAGGGTTATTGTGAAGATCAAATAATATAATATTTATAAAGTGCTTAGCACAGTATATGGCACATAGTAGGTATTGTATAAATACTAGCTATTTAATATTATTATTATTACATAGCCATTCAATTTAGTTTTATTGCTTTTTATATTTACGTTTTAG
Source organism: Vombatus ursinus (assembly GCF_900497805.2). Classification (NCBI taxonomy): domain Eukaryota; kingdom Metazoa; phylum Chordata; class Mammalia; order Diprotodontia; family Vombatidae; genus Vombatus; species Vombatus ursinus. The sequence continues at coordinate 5,942,879 of NW_020951478.1, read as the reverse complement.
TAATCATTATGTATAGGACAGCTAGGTGGCACAGTGGATAGAGTGCTGGCCCTGGAGTCAGGAGGACCTCAGTTCAAATCTGGCCTCAGACACTTACTAAGTGTGTGACCCTGGCAAGTCACTTAACCCTATTTGCCTTAGTTCCTCATCTGTAAAATGAGGATCACGATAGCACCTACCATCCAGGGTTGATATGAGGATCAAATGAAATAATATTTGTAAAGTTCTTAGCGTGGTGCCTGACATACAGCAGTCACTTAATAAATGCTTATTCCCAGTCTTTAATCTAGTTTCTCACAGGCAGTTTTGTTTTCATCCTTTATATCCACCTTTCAGCTTCCCTACTCCAGTATCTTCGCCAAGAAAACCCCAATTGGGGTCACAGAGAGAGTCGGACACAACTGATCAACTAAACAATAACAAATCATTATGCATATTATTTTTCCCGGTTCTGGTTAATTCAGTTAATCATCAGTTCATATAAGTTTTCTCTTCTGAATACTTCGTATATGTTATCCCTTATAGCACAGTAACATTCCATTACATCTCCCTTCTATTGTTAATAAACTTTCCATTAACCTCAAAACTCTCCTTTGTCCTCATACCAAATCACAGAGTCTGAGGAGACAAGTAAGGTCTAAGAAGACTGGAAAGGTTGTAAGGGTCCAGAGAACTTTTTTATTTTATTTATAAAATATAAAATGTTATTCTCTCTGTAATTGTGAAAACTAAATATAAAATGGCAAAGCTCTAATTATGTCATGGAGGACTTTGAAAGCCAAACAGAAGATTTTATATTTGATCCTGGAGGTAATAGGGAGTGACTTATATTTGCATGACTAGATCTTGTAATACCCCATCTTTCCTGTTCACCAGCAGCAGCTCCCATGACCTCCAGCTCAACCCTACCTCAGCCATAGAGGCGGTCACACTTTATGCTTCACCTGAAACTAAGAAACCCCACCTCTAAGATCCTGACCACAGTCTCCAGCCCTTCTTGCTTTCACACTGACTTCTGAACTTGCTCTTCACCCTCACTCCAACCAATATCTTGATCCTCAAGTTTCTCCTGATCCCTCACCCTGGTGACAACTTCAATCCACCATTAATCAATCAACAGTTGTCTATTGTGCTCAGATCCGGGTTCAGAGCTAGGCTTTGAAGTATATACAAAGTTTAAATAGCATGCAGTTCCTCCCCTCATTTGTTTCAGTCACATCTGACTCTTTGTGACCCAATTTGGGGTTTTCTTGGCAAAGATACCGGAAGGATTTGCCGTTTCCTTCTCTAGCTCACTTGACAAATGAAGAAACTGAGGCAAACAGGAGAAAGTGACTTGCCCAGAGTCACACAGCTAGTAAATGTCTGAGGCTGGATTTGAACTCAGGAAGATAGATGTGTCTTCCTGACTCCAGGTTGATACTATACAACCTAGCTGTCCCTGAAGGGGTCAGTTTGCCAGAAGGATCATCAACATAAACACTGAAGTCTTCAAGGATGAAGTTAGAGGATGAGGTAAGAGGGAAGACCACAATCTAGGTCCTAATCTTATTTAAAAAGCTGAGGAATCAATTGGGGAATGGCTGAACAAGTTGTGATATATGAATATAATAGAATACTGTTGTGCTATGAGACATAGTAAGCAGACAGATTTCAGAGAAACCTGAAAAGACTTACATGAACTGATGCTGAGTGAAGTGAGCAGAACCAGAACATTGTACACAGTAACAGCAACATTGTTGGATGATCAACTATGAATGACTTAGTTCTACTCAGTAATACAATGATCTAATACAATTCCAAAAGACTCATGATGGAAAATGCTATCCACATCCAGAGAAAGAACTGTGGAGTCTGAATGCAGATTGAAGCATACTATTTTCACTTTTTTTTTGTAGCTTTTCCCATTTGTTCTGTTTCTTCTTTCACATGACTAATGTGAAAATATGTTTACATGATTGTACATCTATAACCTATATCAGATTGCTTGCTATCTTGGGGAAGAGGGATGAGTTGGAGGGAGGGAGAAAAATTTTGAAACTCAAAATCTCATAAAAAATGAATGTTGAAAACTATTTTTACATGTAATTGGTAACAAATAGAATACTATTAAAAAAAATTGGGAGAATGACCTGGAAGTTGATAGGTGACAGCAATAAGAATGGAAAAGAGTACTATACATAATTGGATAAAACTCAAAGGAGAAATTAAGATTCATTGAAAGGTGATAATATTAAATTGTACTTTTTTCAGCTTCCTTCTTTTTATAGGGTTGGGTGCTTGTTTTTTTTGCAACATGGCTAATTTGGAAATGGATTTTGCATTATTTTATATGTATAATTGATACCACATTGCTTGTCTTCTTAATGGGTGCAGGGGGAGGACAGAGGAAGGAAAAGAATTTGGAACTCAAAAAATTTTTTTAAAAATTAATGTTAAAAATAAATGGATGAATAAGTAATAATAAAAGGGAAAAAAAAGAAAGATGATGGTAGAGGAATAGTTTGAAATAGATAGTCACAAACTGACTCATGATTGCATGGCAATCCTATTATTGACTATCAGCACCCATGGTAATTGTTCTAAACCCCCCCATTACCCAACCCTTCAACATGGTCCCATCCCTTCTCTCTCTGAAGATGGTATCTCCATTGGTCATGAATTCCTTATCTCCTCTCCTTCATACCTCAAAGCCTCTCTACGTCTTTGTCCATTCTTTCTTATTTTGAGAATTATAGTTTCTTCCCTTTGAGAAGGCCAACTAGTCCCCTTGTATCCTTTGCTCCATCTCTTCCTATCCTTGTTCCATCAATCATTCCCCTCCCTCTCTCATCTTTCACTTCTCCATTCTTTTTGGTTCCTTCCCCAATCCCTACAAACACGTCCCCAGCCTTAGAAAACCTTCACTTGACTCTACCCTTCCTTTGAGCTATCATCCTACATCTCCCTTTTATTTCCAAGCCTCTAGAAAGAATCATAACATACCCTCATGGCCTCTACTTCCTTACTGCCCTCAGTCTTCACTCCCCTGTAATCTGGTTCTAATCCTACCACTCTACTGAAACTGCTCTGTTGAAGTTTAATGATAATAATAATAGCATTTATAAATTGCATTAAGGTTTGCAAAACACTTCACAAATATTATCTCATTTGATCCTCACTCAACCCTGGGAGGCAAGTGCTATTATGATACCCATTTTACAGATGAGGAAACTGAGGCAGATAGCATTTAAGTGACCTGCTGAGGGTCACATAACTAGGAAAAGTCTGAGGCTGGGTTTGATCTCAGGTTTTCCTGACTCCAAGTCCTGCATCCTATCCACTATTCCCTGCTTATCACATAGCTAGCTCCTCAATGACCATCTAAACAACCACATCCAATGGCTTTTTCTCTGTCCTCATGCTCCTTGACTTTTTTCTACAACATCAACCACTTTCAACCATTCCATCCTTCTGAAAGGTCTCTCCTCTCTCGGTTTCTGTAACCCTTCTTTCTGTTGGTTCATCTGTTACACATCTAAATGCTCCTCAGGTTCCTTTGCTGGATCATCATTTGTTTCTTTCCTCTTAAGTGTGGGTTTCCCACATGGTTCTGTCCTCAGCTTTCTTTTCTTTTCCTTCTACACTCTTTCCCTTGGACATTTCATCTCATCTACTTGATTAAGTTCATTTATCCTGTCTATGCAGATGACTCCCAAATCTATGTATACAGACCCAATATTTCTCCTGACCTCCAGTTCTATGTCTCCAGCTGTCCACAGACACCTCAAGCTCAGAATGTCCCCAAACAAATTCATCTTTGCTGCTTCCTTATGTCTGCTGAAGTTCAGTTTCATCGTAGTAGGGGATGATAAACAAGGACAGCTTTATTTTCCGCTGGCATCGTTCATATGCTCTGGGTTCCAGTCACACTGGGCTGATTATCTCATGGGTCCATCTTCCACCTCTTTGCAAGTATGAAGACAAGCCATGAGACCACTTCCCCTGACTGTAAGTGATCTCCCTTTCCTCACAATTTCCTAGAGAATTTGTTCGGATCTCCCCTTGGCCTCTATCATATGCTGACTTTTTGTTGTTTTTAACACAGACACATGCCACGTCTCTTTATTATACAATCACATCCTGGCTTCTACCTCTTGCAATCCTGAACCTCCTTCAGAGCTCAACTCAAGTGTGACCTCCTACCTGAGACCTCTCCTGATTACCCCCCAGCTGCTCACCTACCAAATGAAATTTGTATTTTTCAATCAATCAACAAGCATTTATGAAGAGCCTACTACATCCCAGGCACCGTGGATACAAGTACAAAGAATAAAATGATCCCTACTCACAATGAGCTCATATTCTAACAGGGGAGGCAAATACATCTCTCTCTCTCTCTTTCTCAATCTCTCAATCTCTATCTGTCTCTCTCTCTCTCTCTCACTCTCTCTCTCTCTCTCTCTCTCTCTCTCTCTCACACACACACACACACACACACACACACACACACACACTCCACAATAGATTGTGAGCTCCTTCACAGTAGGGACTGTTTTGTCTTTCTTTGTATACCCAGCACACAGTGCCTGACATATAATAAGTACTTAATAAATTCTGGAAGATGGTGTCTTAAGTGTTAGAAACAGAGAGAGAAAGACAGTTTGGCCAGATCACAGAAGGCAAAAAGAGAAATGTCTAATGAAGCTGGAAACATAGGCTGGGGCTATGTTATATAAACAGGGATTAAGCATTTATTGAAAATGCCTACTGTGTGCCAGGCACTTTACAAATATTATCTCCTTTGATCCTCACAACAATGTAGGTGCTTTTAGTATCCTCATTTTTGAATTGAAGAGACTGAAGCAAACATAAATGAAGTGACTTGTCCAGGTTCACACCACTAGAAAGTGTCTGAGGCTACATTTGAACTCAGGTATTTCTGGTTCTAGGCCTAGCAATCTGTCTACCGCGCCATTTAGTTGCCCCATACAGGTAAAGAGCTTTATAAACTAAACAGATGAGTTTGTATTTTACCTTAAATACAATAGGAATTGAGTAAAAGTCACAAGGTCAGATATGTGCTTAAGGAAAATAATTTTGGAATCAATGGACTGGAATGGAGAAAGACAAGGCAGGGACACCAAGTAGGAGGCAGTTGTAAGAAGTGCTGAAGACCTGAATTAAGGCAGTAACTAAGCTTCTATTTTATTAATACATATTCTGTATCTACTTATATGTGTATATGTTGTTTCCCTTGATAGACTATAACCTTCTTGAGGGCAGGCAGGGATTGGTTTTCTCTTTGTGTACTTAGCATTTTGCACCACCAAGTCTAGCACATAGGAGGTATTGAAAAAAATGCTTGCTCACCAATTGATTGATTAGATTATGAGCCTAGACTTAAGCTGCATTAAAACAATAATATTGTGTTCCCACAATTTATCTACTGAATGTAACTGACGTCTGGAGATTTCACCTCAAACAACTAACCCTCGGAGTCATTATCTGAGGGTTACCAGAGTGGAAAACACTGGTTCTTTGGGAAAGAAATTCTCTTTTTTCTCTTTCTAGTAGCAAAAATCCACTTGTGGCAGAAAACCATCTAGATCACACAGATAGAATACCCAGTGAACTTGGGTGGTGACACCTTTGAATTAAAATCCTGGAGGACAGGTTCTGTTTTTTCCTCTCACTTCTGCACACAGGAAGGGTCAGAAAAGCTTTCCTGTTCATTCATTCCCCTAGAGATTCCACTACAGCAATAGCTGCCTGTGGAGTACAGTGTCTGGCATACAGTAGGTGCTTAATCAATACTTGTGTGCTGACTGACATGGTCAAACAATTTTCTTCTTGCAAAGTCTTGTTAAAAATATGCTTTTAGAATCCATATGTACAAAAACATTTGTAGCAACTCTTTGTCGTGGTACCAAAGTGAAAACTGCCCCGTTTTAGAAAGTGCCCACCTACTGGAGAACGGCTAAACAAAGATGAATGTAATGGAATGTTATTGTGCCGTAAGAAATGACGGAATGGGCAGTTTAAGAGGAATCCTTTATGAACTGAGGAAGAGGGAAGTGAACAGAGATAGAACAATTTATATAATGGCACCATTATGGAGAAAAACAACTTTTGATAGACTTTAGACCTCTTATTAATGTAATGATAAACCATGAGTCCAAAGTATTGAAGATGAATTAGTTCATTCACCTCCTGCTAGAGGAGGGATGGACTTAAAATTGAGAACAAGACATGCAATATTTGAACATGGTCATTGTCAGGATTTGTTTTGCTACGTACCTTTATTGGGACAATTTTGTTTTTTTGCTTTTTTCATTGTTCTGTTGAGGAGATAAATATTAAGTGAGAGGGAGAGAAAAGAAATACTTTTGTTTAAAAAGTATCCTTTTAATGTGTTGATATTGGGACTGTCCCAGAAAATCTGAGACATATGGTAAGTATACACATGTGGATTTTGTGGAGGAACTCTTGAGCAGGCTAGCCTCCTGATGGCCTTAGGTCTTTAGAGTGAGGACCACGATGCTCTGTCTAATACACTGAAGTAATGGCCAAGTGACGGAATCTGTGGATGGTGGTGAAATTGCCATTTGGTGTTCAAGAAAGGGTCTGACAAACAAATTGCTTATGCAAAGTTTATTTCACCAAAGTTAGAAAAACAGAAGGCCTGCAAATAAAGCAAAGGTATTTATAACAGTTGCAAAAACATAAAAATCAATTCTCATTCTGCATCATCTCATGCTAAAATATAACCTTATTGTTGCACAGTGTAAACAATATACAGACGTAACATGAAATCATGGGACTCGATAATAAAATCAGGGACTGACAGCAAATTGTTCTGCTGGCACAGTAAGGTCTACGCTGGCCAAGTATAATGGCTCTGCTTCACCTTGGTCTGTGATGACTGCTATAGAAATAGTGGAAACTGGTCCTTCCAGAACACTCATCATTGATGACCACAATGTAGATCTCCAAGGGTTAACTGGAACCACCAAGTCTTCCAGGGGCTCCAATTCTACCATGTTGCATGTCGAGTCTGCCAGCAAATGTGAACAGCCTTGTTTTGACACGGCACCCACCTGAACTGAGTTTTCACTGGAAGGAGACGTGCTTTTTTTTGCCCATTGGGCACAAAAACAACAACTATAAATGGTGGAGAGAAGCTCGCAATCCCATAGCAATCACTGATACACACTCTGGCAAGCAACCTCCCTTCATGCATGGGATGAATCCAAAGGAAGGCGAAGACCTTCTTGCCTTGGCCCAGCCAAGAAAGCATTGCTAAGCTCCAGCCCTGAAGCAAGGAGAACTCTATTCAGGTCTCAGCAGAGCAGAGATTTATGCAATTTCTCATGCTACCTTGTAGACTAGATGGAGAGAGGTGGGCTAGGTGACATAGTACAATTAAGTGCATTTGGAACTAGATGAAGTGCGGATCAGGAAAAAAAAGGCCATTAATTAATGATTGGATGTCACCTTGCAATTGTTGTTTGTTGTTCAGTTGTTTTGTCAGTCATGCCCACCTCTTTGTGACTCCGTTTGGGGTTTTCTTGGCAGAGATGCTGGAATGGTTTGCCATTTCCTTCTCCAGCCCATTTTACAGATGAGGAAATGAACTCAAACAGGGTGAAATGATTTGACCAGGGTCACAGCGTGTCTGAGTAAGTGTCTGAGGCCAGATTTGAACTCATGAAGATGAGCCATTAATGAATGACTGGATGTCAATTTGCAAGGCCATCTCTAAATGAGCACTCTAGGGTATCCCTTCATGGCTTTGTGCTGTTGAACATCTTTATCAATGAAATGTGTAAAGGCATAGATAGCAAGCTTATCACATTTACAGAAGACACAAAACTTGGATGGATAGCTTACACACTAGAGGACAGTCAGAATCCAAAACAATCTAGGGAGGCTAGAACATGGGTCAGAAAATTACTACTTGAGGTCCAAGTCCAGTCTACCACTTGTTTTTGTATGTCCATGCTTAGTTCATGAGCCATATGACAAAAGGAAGTGAGTCAGATTTGACCCAATCCTTGGGCTTGAGCTTGGGTCCGCTCTAGCAAGATAAAATACAAATATACATTCTTACACTTGGCTTCAGGAAATCAACTTGGCAAGTACGAGCCAGAGGGGGCATGACTAGAGAGCAATTACCTGAAAAAGACTGGGGAAGTTTTTTGTACTGTAAGTTTAAAATCAGCCAACAGTGTGATAAAGTTAAAAAAAAAAGCTGCTGTCATCTTAGACCACATGAGAAGAGGCCCAGAACATTTAGCACGAAGGTGATGGTTTCACTAACCTGTCCTAGTCAGATGACATCTGATATCTGACATACTATTTTCAGTTCTACGTACTACATATGAGAGAGGATACAGACAAACTGGAGAGCATCTAGCACCTTCCCTCTGCTGATTATTTCCATTTAAACTATATGTAACTTACAAACTACATATATAATTGTTTGCATGTTGTCCTCCCTATTGGACTGGGAGCTTCCCGAGGGCAGGGGCTGTCTTTGCCTTTTTTTGTATCTCCAGAACTTAGGACAGTGTCTGGCACATAGTAGGAACTTAATAAATGTTTGTTGACTGACACTGAAAGTCTGTGACTCTGTGAAATGCTCTTACTGTCCAGATAGACATGTCCTCATCTCCAAAATGAGGGTTGGATTAAATTACCTCTAAGTTGGACTAAATCATCTCCACATTTCAATCCCATGAACCTATAGTACAGTATACATGACAATATTAGAAACACTAAAGCATATGCCTCCATGAAAACCATGGATGCTTTTCAATGAGAAAACTACGGAAGGGAATCTGCTTTCTGAATAACCCAGATGTTTTTGCTGAAAGGCAGTGCCACAGATTGGCTGCAACTCTGTTGTTGGTTTTGATTAGAAAGCACCAGAAGGAATGTTTTTCAAGATAGGCACCATGAAAACATGCGTGTGTACAGTACATGCACCTGATTGGGATAGAAGGAAAAAAGTCCAATTATATACCTATAAATATAATTCTGTGTCCCTTTACCTGTGGAAGATTTATTTCTGTAAACCATGGAACTAACAACTCCCCCCACCTTATTCATTAAGAAAACAAATACCCAAAGAAATCTGTATTCTTTAGCTGCTGTCTTGGGTAGGTTAACCCAACCTTGGATACCACAAAAGAATGAAACTGTACTAAACACAATATTCAGTGCCAGGGAGGCTAAGAAGGTGCTCACTTCATGGTTTACCTTGGGACAGCAGCCTCAGATACAATCAGACTGTCCAGGAGGCTTATTGGCTATCCACAACAGAAGTGTCAGACACATGGCCCAGGGGCAGCCTACCAGCCTGAACCAGATGGAAATATAATTGGGAAAATAAAGATGCAAGAAAACATAGATGATATCAAAATGTGGTTTTCTAAGTCAATATGCACCCACAGGGATACTCATATATCCATATCCATATCTATAGATATGCATATATATATATATATATTTCCAGTTGAGTTTGACACCACTGTCTACATTTCCATCAATTAAATACTAGACGGGTAGCAGGGCCTGGATGGCAGGGAGAAGTATAAACTGAAAGCCGAAACAATAGCTTTGCAATATCACATGGCTACTATACTCCAAAAGGGAATCCTTCTATTAATAATAATCCGCCTCCATTAGAATGTGAGTTTCTTGAGGGCAGAGACCATGTTTTTGTTTTTCTTGGTATCCCAGTGCTTAAAAGAGTTCCTGATACACAGTAAGTGTTTAATAAATGTTTATTGGCCAGATGGCTTTTATCTGTCAGCACCAACCTAATGTACTCCACATACATGACATCACCCTGTCCCGGGCTGGAATATCAATACGGTTCCCTTCTGAAAGGAGACCTTTCATAGACCGTGGCCAGCTTCCATGGGGTCGGATAGTGTCAGAACAAACCTGTTGGCTGCTTTTCTCTTTTTCCAAAGGATGGCTAGATTCATTAAGAGAGCAGCCTTTGTATCCCAAAGCACAGATATCAGGTCCACTTGGCATTTTAAAAGAGCCTTTCAGGCCTTGGTTCTTGTAACAGTGAGTGGTTGCAGTGACTGACATTCAGTAGATTTGGTTGCTAATAATAGTAATAATAAAATATGAGAATGATATAATAATACTAACCGGCATTTCTATGGAATTTTAAAGCCTGCAAAGTGCATTATGTACATTTTCTCGTTTGAACCTCACAGAAATAAATACTATATGTGGAAAATCTTTCCCCATTTCCCCTTTTCTCTATCCCTACCTCAAGAAAAAACAAAACAAAATTCTTTATGGATGAAATTCTGAATGTAAAAGGTGGCAGGTGAGAGCAAGAAAGCAGGGTTCCCTACCAAGGCATATGAATGTCTAGAACAGAGGTTCTAAATTTTTTTTTTTGTCATGGGCCCTTTCCAAAGTTTAGTAAAGCTTATGGACACCCTTTCGAATAATATTTTTAAATGCATAAAATAAAATAAAAGATGTAAGACTGCAAAAGACACCAATGATATTGACATAGATATCAAAATATTTTTAAAAACAGGTTCACAAACCCCAGGTTAAGATCCCCCTCTCTGTTGGAAGGTGTGGCATTTTTGTGGTTTCTTCATTGTTTTTCTGAATGAGTGTGGTTATTGCCTTCCTCTTGAAATGGGGTCTGTTTGATCCTAGTCTTCCTCACCAGTATACCTTTGCCTGGAAACAATATATATGCAACAGCTACAGAAGACAAGCAAGAATAGCACTGAGTGACTTATCACCAGGACACTCACGGCAAAGAGGTACAGGGTTTTATCGCAGTAATCCTGAGGCTGGTGGAAAGGAGGAATAAAATTGGGCAGGTAGATGGAAAAGACCCAGTAGTTGCCCAGTATGAACCATATGAAGAGGAAGAGGCTGAGGATGAGGTGGATATAGTATTTATGAGCGTTCTGTCTCCAGGGATATTCATCGTCATCGTCATCATCGATCACAACAGACTTGGAGAGCAGCTGCCTCATCTTGGTGGAGTCATAGAGCAGAAGGGAAACCTGTGACATGGGTAGAGCGGCCCGGGCAGGCAGAGAAGGGGATGGGGAGGAGGAGAAAGAGAGGAAGAGAATGTCATAGATCATTAGAGATGGAAGGCGGTGGAGGGAGGGGGAATCTTTAAAGTTCATCTAGTTACAGGATCATGGATGAAGGATCACGGACCCAACCCCCTCATGTTTTTAAAAAATAAATTTGTATCTTGTGGCGAAGTGGATAGACTCTGGAGTCCGGAGGACCTGAGTTCAAATCCGGTAAAGGGAGTCAACTTCCTTCCTGTTCCCCTTAGAAGAATGTAAGTTCCTGGAGGGCAGGCACTCTCTTTTATTTGTATCCCCAGTGCCCAGTGCACAATGGGAACTTAATGAATCCTTGTTAATTTATTGATTGATTGACTATGGAAGTCATTTCACCTCTTTTGGATTATCATATCTATTTCCCAAGCCATCGTCTCATAGGAATGCTGTCAGAAAAAAAAGGTATTATGCAGGGGTGGACTGAAGTCAGCTCAAACTGGTATCGCTAAATTTTCCCACTTCAGAAATTAATGAACACTACAAATCAAGACTTCATTTATTGTTTCATTGATTGTGGAGTTTTAAGAAAGTTGGAGAAAATATTAATAATGCAAATTAAACTTAAAAGTGTGTTGAGACTATTTTTTTCCCTGGAGGGCTGGTTGTTAAACATTTACCAGCACACCCCTGGTATTATGCAAAATGAGAGGATTGAGCTTATCTTTTGGGCCTGCTTCCTCTTCTCACTCCTTCCTCCATTTGTAGGGCCAGGAGAGGGAGGGAGGAGTGGGTTCATTCCCACCCCCACCTTCCCACTCCCCTTGTTACTGCAAACATGCAGCAATTTCCAATAAGATTCCAACCAGGTAGAAAGCATTCCAGGTGCTCTTAGTGAAGACATCTGAGCATAACACACCAGGGTTAAGTGTGACAGAAATAGGAAGTCCTGTAATTCCAGGCTGTCATGAAATAGCTACTTTATTTTCCCTGTAAAGACTTCCCTTCACAAATGTGTGTGTGTGTGTGTGTTACTCAAGTACAGAGCACTCAGCAGTTTTAATGAGTCCAGTGTTTCTCCTGCCCTTGCCACACTATTCACACTATAAATAACTAATATTTCTGTGGTGCTTTAAGGTTTGCAGAACACTTTACAAATGTATTATCTCATCTGCACAGTTTTACCACAACTCTACGAGGTGAGAACCATTATTATTCCCATTTTACAGATGAGGAAATGAAGTCTGAGAGAAAAGTAAAGTGATTTGTCCATGGTTCCCAGCCAGTATTAAAACTCAGGTCTTCCTGATTCCAAGTTCAGTGTTCTTTTTGTTGTGTTTGTCCTTCGTTCTCGAAGAGGACCATGACATCAGGGAGATGATGACATGACTTGCAATTGACTTTATTTTGAGTGAGTGAGGGCTGAAAAAGTAGGGTTAAAAGGCTCGTCCGGCCTTTGAATCCTAAACTGGGATCATACCCCAGATCATACCCCATACCTCTACACCCAAGGGTATAGAGTACCTAGCAGCCTGTATCATTCCACTCCCCTATCCCACTAATAGAAACTTTTTTCCCTAACAGGGGAATAAGGCTGCTCAATGGAGAGGGTAGAAAGGGTGATATTAGGCTAGCAGAGAAGAGGGGAGCAGTGGTGAAGGGAACTGAAAACAGAGCCAGTTCTAATTGGGGTACCACAGTGAGGAAAGGTCTGGGAGAGCCATCTCACCCCTTTAAGCGTCCACCATTTTTTGCTCCCATCAAAAATGACCCAACCTGTGTCCAGTTCCCTTGGGCAGGGGTGAGGAATCTGCAGCGGCCTCGAGGCCACACTTGGCCCTCCAGGTCCTCAAGTGTGGCATTTGAGAATTTAGAGGGCCCCATGTGGCCTCGAGGTTGCAGATTTCCCACCCCTGCCCTTGTAGCTCTGTTCTCTGCTAATCTGATAAACTAATTCAAGCCAAGGTGCTAATGATATCCTTGTTTTCCCATTGTAACAAGGGGCCTTAATGCCTTAACACTCTCATATTGACAAATAACTAGAATTTCAGATTCAATAAAAGGCAGAAATAAACACTAGAGAGGGGGATATAAACAGCTTTTTGTGGGCATCTCAAATCACAGAGGAAGCCAACTCATAAAGCCGGCCCTGATGGAAACCATCGTTGGCATTTGACTTTCCTCCTGCCTATCGTTGTCTTGGTAATTTCCCCTGCTAACGATTTGTACCAAATTGAGAATTGGCTGTTGGAAAGCATATGCCCAGCTTTGCTCCGCCTTATATTCAGCCACTGAAGTATGTTTGTTATGAGCCCTTAGGGGCCAGAATTCAGTGCTGCTACTTTCTGCTGAAGAAGTGGTTAAAACTAAACTTAGAAGGGAGAACCAGAAGAATAATGAAAACTAGAATGACATGGAACCATCTTACACATACACTAGGACTGGTGGGTTTCTTGACCTCAGGAGTTCTGAACTTCAGTAGGGCTAATGATCCTGGTGTCTGCACTGAGTACAGGACCAATATCGGGGGACCCCTCCCTCAGGACTGCAGAGGCTACCAGGTTGCCTAAGGAGGATTGGACTGACTCAGCTGCAGATCCAAGCTGTCATGCCAGTTGATGGTGAAATTGCACCTGTGAGGTGCCTATATTTACAGCCTGGGGAAGATAGGGAAACCTAGTCTTAAAAAAAAAATTAAAAATTGAAAGACTTAAGAACTCTTATCAGCACAGTGATCAAAATTCCAGAGGATCTTTGATGAAGAAGAATGTTATCCTCATTCTGATGGACAGATAATGGACTAAATATGCAAAATGAGACTGTAGCCCATATGAGAATTTGTTTTGTTTAACTATGCATTTTTGTTGCAAGGGTTTTTCCTGCGGGGCAGGAAGGTTGGAGGGAGAAAAAAAAAAGAATGCTTGATAACTGGAAAAAATAAAGTATAATTAAAAAAAAAAACTAAACTAAACTAACCCCCCCCCATATGGATCCCCTTTGGGTGAAGAATCTAGGCCTACCTTCATCTCTGTTTCCACCCTGCCCTAATTTGTCAGACCATCTGCATTCCAGAAGTAGGATGTGTGTGTGTGTTTTTAAATATTAAGAACAGGTCATTACACTGTTTAAAGACCTAAATTTGAATGAAGAATCTCCCTCCCAAAATGGCATAGAAAAGATGTTGTACTGGTTGGAATCCAAGAGACTGGAACACCGCAAACCTTAAGCAGAAGAGATAGGAATGTCAGAATTCAGGGCTTGTCTCTTCCTAGATGAGTGAGGTGCTGTTCAGTCATGCCAGATGGAACCACAGAGTTTGATGGCTAGCTGGTATTTAGTTTTTAAATGAGGCATGTCCCTGAGGGTGTGGAGAGGAGCTGGGATGAGGGACAAAGAGGGTAATTTAGTATGGAATGATGGCTGAGGAATGTGTAGCATTTCACTAAGAAATGTGCAGTATTTCCATTGTGAATGAGTCAGAGTACGGACAGTACTCTATTAACTGGCCCTTATCCAACCAGAAAGCTTTGGAAGCGAGCACTTCCATATCCTCAATACAAATGCTCCTTTGAAGAAGCTAGCCAGAACAGGATCATAGACCAGAGATGGAAGGAATCCGAGAGGCCATCTACTCCTACTCTTTTATTTTACAAAATAGGAAATTGAGGCCAAGAAAAGTGGCTTGCTTTGAACTTATCTTTCCTTTGGCTACAATCCAGCATTCTTCCTGCAACCAAGCTGACTATAAAAATGGATTTATATAATTGGGATGGCAGGGGCCAACTATGTGCTGTCTCAGATGTTTTGGGAAAAGAAACTTAGCACCTACTATGTGCTAAGTGCTTTGTACAAATATCATCTCATTTGATTCTTAAAATAACCCTGGGCGGTACATCTTATTATTATCCCCATATTACAGTTGAGGAGACTGAGATTAAGTGACTTGCCCAGAGTCAAATTAGTAAATGTCTCAGTCACATTTGAACTCAGTCACATTTGAACTCAGGTCTTCCTGACTCTAGGCCCAATGCTCTATCTACTGTGCCACCAGCTAGGAACAGTCCCTGTGCCTTACTGCTGATACTTTCCTAGGTTGTTTTTAAAGTATTAGAAAAAAATTGTGGAAACTAATGCTCTGCAGACTGCCAGCTGTAGGAAAATCCAGGAAGGGAGGGGACAGGAGGAGAGGAAGGAGGAAAGAGAGAAGGGAGATGGGAGGATTTTCTTTCCTCTGCAATTCAAGGAGGCAGCTTGCTGTTTGGCTCAGAGCTGGAAAATTCGGGATAAATATAGGATTAAGTAGAAAAAATAGAATAAACCTGGACTTCTAAGCATGACTCTAACCTAGAGATCATCCTTGCTAGAGAGATTTGTCTTAAAACCAGGTTCTGTTCCTTATTTTCCTTATTTGTACATTTCCCACATTTCATAGGTCCTGCTCTTGGGAGAGTTTGCTAAAAATGTACCATGAGGGTCAGAGCAGGAAGAGAATAATGTGCTCATGTGTTACTTGTGAAATCAGCTGTCTTCTCCAAGGCAGAAGCTTGTTGCCCCCCAGTGGCTGCACCATGTCCTGGTTACTGGCTGAGCCCTACAGCTGGAGTGGCCAGAGAAAACATGACTGGTCAGAGAAAGCACTGCCTGCCATCCTAAATATGCCTGGGTTTCCTTTCAGGGCTGACAGACAGCAAGCCGAGGCTCTAAATGCTTCTGTCTCTTTTCAACATGGAAGCATTTTCTCCGGCTTTGCTAAGCCATCCCAAGGGCAGGCACAAGCAATTTACAAGATTCTGCCATTTTTTCCATTGAGAATATTCAAGGAGTGATGCCTGTCAAGGAGACAGTCACTGCCATGATAGAACAGCCGTGATCTCTTTGATATGTTTTCTTATCCTTAGCATTTCATAGTCTGCCTCTTTGTGAATGCCTCAATTCATTTTTTGAATTTTTTGAATTCATTCATTCTTT
>NW_020951478.1:5866706-5926847 GCF_900497805.2 Vombatus ursinus | reverse complement strand
TTTCTTTCTTTCTTTCTTTCTTTCTTTCTTTCTTTCTTTCTTTCTTTCTTTCTTTCTTTCTTTTTTCTGGGCAATTGTGGTTAAGTGACTCGCCCCGGGTCACATAGCTAGTAAGTATCAAGTGTTTGGTCTGAGGCCGGATTTGAACTCAGGTCCTCCTGACTTCAGGGCCACTGCTCTGTCCACAAAGCCACCTAGCTGCCCCCTAACCTTTGATTTCTTATCAAATAATTTTCTTTCTCTAAAAAATCATTTGAACAATACTGTGTCTCATGGATATAGAATATATTGCTTTTGAGGATATGAGCTAATCAATTTATCAATCTATTGGGAAGAGGAGTTAGGAGACTCGGGTTCCTGATCCAGGCCAGCTACAAATGGGCTATTTCCCCATCTGTAAGATAACAATAATAATAATGTAACAATAAAATAATAATGTTAGCTATAATACTAATAATAATAGTTAGCTTTACATAGCAGCCCCAAGGGATTGGGGTTATTTTTAATATTATCACTCTCAAGTCCTTATCTGATGTGCCCCAATATCAAGGAGCCAGCTGGTATCTCCCATTATCAATTAGCCAATTGATATCAACTTCATAATTGAGAGCTTGGGGCTCAGTGAATAGTGTTCAACTTAGAGTCAAGAAAAATTGAGTTCAAATTCTGCTCCAAATACTTATTAGTTGTGTGATCCTGGGCAATTCACTTAATCTCTCAATCTCAGTTTCTTCATCTGTAAAATGGGAATAATAGCATTTACTTCGCAGGGTCCTTGTAAGGATCAAATGAAATAACACATGAAAAGCACTTTTCATACATTAAAAAACACTATATATAAATGCTAGTGTTGCCTAAAATGGAAATGTCCTTGAGGGCCTTGGGACCATGTCCAGAATGCTGAACATGGAGGCTTCTGTGTCCGTCCCACCCACTCTCCCCAACGAATAGGAGTGGCCTCCTTTGATTGGCTGCCTGAGTCTTCCCAAATACTGAACAGGTGAGAAGACATTCCTTGCCCTGCTCTCTCTCTTTTACTCCCTCTCTGAGAAATGGGTCTGGGAGGGTTTGTTTCTGTTTCTGGTCTGTGTTGTTTGTCCTCCTCAGTTTTAGGTACTGGAGGTTAGGGCCTTAGTGACCTTAGAGCCAGGCTTGTAGGTAGGTTGGCACAGCCAGCCAGTCTGGCATGGAAGCCCTGAGAAGCCGGGGACTGGAACTTAAGTCCCAGGCTGGTTTTGAGCTTCGAACTAAGATTGTGCTCTATGGGAACTGAGCTAGCCTGTGAAGAGTTGTGGGAAAAAAGAGATCCCCTCAATCAATAGTTTTATAGATGCGAGCAGCCAATAGAAGGCTAATCCCATCTGTGTGGTGGGGGATGCGGAGACTTCCATATCAGGCAATCTGGACATACTCCAAAAGCCCTTCAACGGCATGCCCAGGCTACACTATATTGTTGCTGTTGTTATCATTTTATAAAAAGACATTTACCGAGAAGGTATGGCAAGGAACAAAGGACAAAAATGTGCCCTCAAACTAGAGGCATATTCTCCCCTCTGCAATGAACCATCCCTGGGAAGAGTGGGAATATTCTCAAAGTCATGGGTATAAAACATCCTCCCTACCCCCAAATTCTGGGATGCAGTCTCCCACAAGGAGATATAGAATCTAGGGCTCAAACTTGCAGGTCATATGTGGCAAAGGCTCATTGTTCTGATTGAAGAAAAAAGTCAATGGATAAGAACGTTGGGCCTGGAGTCAGGAAGACCTAAATTCAAATCCAGCCTTAGACGTTTACTAGCTGTGTGGCTCTGGGTAAGTCACTTAACCTCTGTCTGCCTCAGTTTCTTCAACTGTAAAATGAGGATAATAATAGCACCTACCACCCAGGATTGTTGTGAGGATCAAAAGGGATAATATTTCTAAAGCACTTAGCACAGTGCCTGGCATGTAGTAGGCACTTAATAAATGCTTGCTGCTTTCAATTCCTTGCCCCACCTTCCAGGAGTCCTCATGAAGCCCCCGGAAGTTATGGGTAGCTCTCCACCAGGCCCTGAGGGTAGGGGTAGGGGCCCTTGTAAAATCCTGAAGCTGCCTCTTCTTGGTGGTTCTAATTTATCCTTAAACCTCCGCCATGATGTTTGTTGTTACAGGACATTGCTACAACCATCCATGGCTTTTTGAGGGTTATAAGGTTTTCCTCTGGTCAAGGAGGCATGGAGAAGTCAAAGATTTCCCACCTACTTTCCCCATTCCCAAACAATTCTCTTTCTAGGGCTGTGGAAATTCCCTCCACCAATGCAGGTCAGTCCCTTTGCAATTTAAACTTAGAACCCTCTGAAGTTAAACAGCTGACTCTGGGTCACACAACCAGTATGTAACAGGGGCAGGACTCAAACTCAAGTCTTGGATGGCTTTGCTGGCCAATTCTCTAGCCACTTTACTTCTTAAAAACCCCACAAAACTCCATTAAACCACTGTGTCAAAGAAGAAGCCAAATGAGGCCCTAGTTTTAGTCCTTTCTCTAAAACACCCCTAAAAATGTTAAATGGAGCATACCTTCTTTCACCTTTTGCAACCACTAGGAGAGAAAAAAACAAAACTTTGTTTACCCTTACATCTCTAAGTCCTCTAAGAGGCAAACTCAGGAGGTAGAACAGTGTCCGTGATAGCATATTTTTTATTATCAGTGCCTAATGCAGTGCCTGGAACAATAGTAGGCCCCTGATAAATGCTCATTGATGATTTATTGGTTGGTATGCTGATATGATATAATATGCTGATAGTAACAAGGTCTAAGCAATATTTCATTCAGTGACTCTGGACTAAGCAAATCCATTCTTCTTCCATTTTCCCACCAATAAAATGGCATGATGGGATTAGTACTTCACTTCACAGAGATACTGGGAATACAAATGCATTCTTTTGATGGTGTTTAATATTAAATGTTATTATTGCTAATAGAATTCTATATTTGGTGCATCTTAAAATTTTACTCCTTATTGGAGCTAATGATTATTGGCTTCTTGTGAATTACCTTGCGGTGATGAGTATCAAATTTTAATTTGCTGTTGCATGGTTTTAGCTAGGCAGAAAAACATCGCTATTGTTTATTAGGGTCCCAGGCTGTTCATTAAAGGAAATGACTCCAGTTTCTCTGGTTTCTTTCCTAGAGGAAAAGTTTTCTGTTATTAAAAAGAGCAGACTGCCCAGATTCTAACATCTCTGAAGGAAAAGTTCAACTCAGCAGTCAGGTGGCTTAGCACCAAAGTTAATGACTTCCTCTGTGCTCATTATCCTCTTTATGGAATCCTATTCAGGAGTTCTGGCCATAGGACTCTGTTTTAGGTAAGGCTGCATTCTAATAAGGGCCTTAGGGACACCTGGGCACCACCAGAATTCAAGATGGAACTGGGGAATAATAAATATTTTGATAATAAATTTTGTCTTATACTGGGCAGTGAAACAACAGGGTCTTTGTAATATAACATTAACATGGAGGCTTCTGTATCCATCCCTCCCCCCACCCCACTGTGGGTGGCAGGGGCCTCTTTTGATTGGCTGCCTGAGCCTCCCAAGAACTGAACAGGTGAGTAGGAAAATTATTACTCCTCAGGGAAAGTGTCAGTTACTTACTAAAGACCTACTATGTTCTAGGCACTGGGGATACCAAGCAAAAAAAGATACAATCCCTTCTCTCAAGGAGTTTACATTCTATCTAAGGAGATAATATGGATAGACAGACAGACAGACAGATAGATAGATAGAGATAGATGGATAGATAGATAAATAGATATAGATATGTGGATAGATTGTTGTCGTTGTTTGTCCTTTGTTCTCGACAGGGACCATGACATCAGGAAGGTGATGTCATGACTTGCAAACAAATTGGATTTAAATGAGGCAGGGCTGTGCAAAGTCACCTGCCTCACTTTCTCCTCTGAAGCCACCTGGGTCCAATGGCAAGATATAGATCTAACTATCCTATGGATAGTTAGATAGATATGGATAGATAGATATAGATGGATAGATAGGTATGGATAGAT
This sequence comes from Vombatus ursinus, assembly GCF_900497805.2. Classification (NCBI taxonomy): domain Eukaryota; kingdom Metazoa; phylum Chordata; class Mammalia; order Diprotodontia; family Vombatidae; genus Vombatus; species Vombatus ursinus. The sequence continues at coordinate 5,922,804 of NW_020951478.1, read as the reverse complement.
AGATATAGTTGGATAGATAGAAAGATGGGTAGATATAGATAGATATGGACATATAAGTGTAGCTTTTGACATTGAAACATATATACCATACATGTCATATATATCATATATATAGACATAGCTATAGAAACACAGAATAAATGTAAACAAGATAAATACAAGATAGTGTGCAGGAAGGTTACCAGCAATTTGTGGGGAACAGGAAAAGCTTTGTGTAGAAGATAGTGCCTGAGCTGCATCTTGATGGAAATGAAGGATTCTGTGGGGGTGGAGGTAAGGAGGTGGTACATTCCTGGCATGGGGCCTATCAAGGCAAAGTCATTGAGACAGGAGAGTTCTATGGGTAAGGAACAGAGATCAGCCCTGTTTGGCTGAACCATGGAGTGTGGGAAGGGGAATGATATATAAATGAGGCTGGAAGGATAGTTGAGACAAGATTGTGAAGGGCTTAAGAGTAGAAGGAAAGGGAATAAGCATTTACATAGAACCTATTATGTGCCAGGCACTGTGCTAAGTGCTTTACACATATGATCTCCTTTGACCTTTGCAACAACCTTGAAAGATAGGTGCTGTTATTATCCCTATTTTACAGTTGAGAAAACTGAGACAAATAAAGGTAAGTGACTTGCCCAGGGTCACACAGCTCATAAGTGTCTGAAGCTGGATTTGAACTCAAGTCTTCCTGACTCCAGGCCCAGGGCTCTCTATCCACTGGGTTCCCTAAATGTCTTTAAAAACTAAGCAGAAGAGTTTATATTTAGTCCTAGAGGCAATAAAGCACCACTAGAATTTCTTGAGGAGTCATTCTAGGGGAGTGACATGATGTCATCTGCACTTAAGGGAAATCACTTTGGCAGCAGTGTGGAGAATGAATTGAAGAAGGGAAGGGCTTGAGGTAGTGAGATCAACTAGACCTTTGTTGTTTTTGTTGTTGAGTCATTTCAGTTGTGTTTGACTCTTCATGACCCCCCCATCTGAGGTTTTCTTGGCAGAGATAATGGAGTAGTTTGGCATTTCTTTCTCAACATCATTTTACGGAAGAGGAAACTGAGGCAAACATGATTAAGGGACTTGCCCAAGGTCACACAGCTAGTAAGTGTCTGAGGCCATATTTGAACTCAGGGAGAATCAGACTTCCTGAGTATAGGCCCAGCACTCTATGCACTCTATCCACTGATCCACCCAGTTGCCCAGCAGCAGCAGCAGCAGCACGAACAACAAACTAGAAGGACATTGCAATAGTCCAGATGAGAGGCGTTTGGAGACTGAACTACGATGGTAGCTATATCAGTAAAGAGGTCAGAAGAAAGGTTACAGAGCTGGAAACAGTGAGATTTGACAACTCAACTAGACGAGTGCGGTGAGGTAGAATGAGGCATCAAGAAGAGTATAGGAGGCAATGAGGTGGTATAGTAGAAAGACTATTGGACCTAGAGGCAGCAAGCACCTGAGTTCAAATCCTGCCTCAAGTACTTACTTGCTATGCCATATTGTCTACATCTGTTAAATGTGGGGGGTGAATTTCAACCTGTAAATCCCCTTTCACCTCTAAATCTATCCTCCTGCGATCTTACAACAATACCAAGGGTACAAAATCGGAAGACTGGAAGATAGGGGTGTCTTTGACAGAAATCTGGAAATCTGGCAGAAGAGTGGGTTTGGAAAGAAAGATAATGAATTATGTTTTCCATATGTTAGGCTTGACTTGTGTCCTTGGTACATACAATCTGAAATGTCAAATAGACAATGGGATAGAACTGAAGCACATGAGAGAAACTGAGGCTGGATATATAGATCTGTGAGTAATCTGCACAGATGATCGTTACACTCCTGAGAATTAATGAAGTTACTGAGGGAGCATATAACTTGTGCTGAAGCATGCTACCCATCTGACAGAGAGGTGATTGATATAGAGTTATACTGAAACAGAGAGACAAAAAGACAGAGAAACAGAGAGAGACATTGATACTGAGACAGAGACAGAAAGACAGAGGCATAGAGAGACACACAGAGACAGAGAGACAGAAAAACAGAGAGAGACATCGACACAGAGACAGAGAGAGAAAGACACAGAGACAATGACAGAGAGTCACTTTGTCCTTGTCTGTAAAATTAAGGGGTTGGACTATATCAGATATTCTTAATCTGGGGTCCATGGACTTTTAAAAAATATTCTGATAACTGTATTTCAATATAATTGATTTCCTGACTTTTTAATATATTCTGTGTTTCAACATAATTGGTTCCCTAACTTTTTATTCTGATAACTACATTTTAATTTTTTTAACTTTTTCTTAATATTCTGATGACAATTGCAACATAATTGGTTTCCTAATTTTTTAAAAATTCTGATAACTGTATTTCAATATAATTGGATTCTTTGTAACTGTATTTCAATATAATTGGATTCCTTTGTAATCCTATGTATTTTGCTTTATGCATTCAAATAAATTATTCTTAAGAAAAGAAGGTCCATGGGCATAGACAGAGTCAGAGAGCTAGAGAGAGGATAATAAGTCGCAATCTGCCAGAGAGGATGGGAAGAGACGGGTTCAAGCAGGCACGCAGGAGGGTCGCCCTCGGCAAGGAGAAGGGCTGCCTCTTTGTCATAGATTTGGGAAAAGGGGAGAAAAAGGAGTTCTGAGGTGAAGATATGGAGATGAGAAAGTTTATGTCAGATGACCTCCATTTTCTTAGTAAAGAAGGTATATTTTTCAATGGAGAAAAAGTGGGTAGGGGGTACCCTCGATGTACAAAGGGTTCTATGACACCCAAAAGGGTAAGAACCCCTAATCTCTAAGTTCCCTATAGCTCTAAATTTGTGTTCTTGTATTTCACTGCAAACAATCAAGGCTTCCTTCCCAGCACATTTATAACTGGAGCATCTGAACCAGTGTCTAATATTTCTTACAATTTTATGTTTTTGCCATTATTGTTTTCAACTTCTCTCTGTTTCTCTGTAATAATTAACAGTAAAACATCATCTTTAAAAAAAAATCCCTAAAAACAAAACAAAAACCCAAAACAGAAGGCTTCTGTGCCGATGTCAGAGGAGGCAGGGAAGGGCAAAACTGGAAGCTGAGAGGGGTGGTAACAGTGATGACCAGCAGGGGGAACCAGAGAGCCAAACCTTGGGATGGAAGTAAACGGAAGTAAAAACTAAGAGTACTCTTCGGTACCCAAACACTGAATCCTCCAACACTTTGCTGGGTTCCTCAGGTGCATAAAATGTGCAGTCAGGCAGAATTTAGGATTTAGCTGATAACTACAACCTGCGAGATCTGTGCTGGTCCATGAGATAGAGTAGACCCAGCCAGAGTAAATTATAAACTCTCTCATCCACAAAAGTGAAGATTATTTTCCCTTAAGAAGAGGGGTGAAAAAAAGATCAGCTCTAGATGTATGTGAATGATATGTGTCTCTGTTGGCTGCCTTCCATCCTCTCAAGGCCTAATCAGCTCTCAGTGTCTCCAGCAGCCGTCAGACCAAGAGGGTGACAGCATCTACTGTGTGGGGGAATGGGTTTAGCTAAGCCCTGATAACAGATTCCCAGCTCCTGCCTGGAAAAATCTATACCTCCACTCCGTCCTGGTATTCAGACCACAGTGGGGAGGGTTCATTATCTTGTGATTGCAACTGCTGTTTTAATGGCATTTCTCTGCTAACTGAAGTCTTTCCAGTAAAAAAGTTGTTCACACTCCTCTGTGAGCAGCAGACACTTAAAAGAGATTTTAGGGGGTGTCCTCAGTTTAGGTTTTTTTCAAGCAAAGGTTAACATGCAAAAATAGACATTACCTTTAGACTGCCGATGATCCCGCCCACTAGCAAGTATAAGGGAATGAGTGGTTCAATGGGGCAGTCCTCCAAAAACTTCATTCCTAGACATGGGAAAAGATACAGAAAATGTTCAAGGATAGAAAGGAGCATCATGAAGCAGGAAGCCTTGTTACAAGATGAAGTCAGGTGCCAGGCAAGGGTCACATCCTTCACCATACAAACCATCTACTTTATATCTTCCATGTATAAACTAAATGGGGTAGGAAGGGAGTGGGGAGCAGTAGGGGGGATGATGGGAAAGATGCTGCTAGTAGAGCCTCTCCCACAAAAAATATGCCTTATATATTTTGCACAGTGTGTATATATGTATATATGTATGGAAGAGTGGAAGCTCCTTGAGGGCAGGCAGTTTCATTTTTGTCTTTGAACATCTAGCACATAGCTCAAATAATGCTTAATAAATGCTTCATAGTAGGTACTTAATAAAGGCACATAGTAGGTGCTTAAGAAATGCTCATTGTTGATTGAATGTGGATCTTTGCTTCTTCAACTAGTCATTCTACAACAAACCACAGGTGCCAAGAAAAGTGCTGCAGCCAGAATGTGAATAGTCCATAGACTGAGGGGAAAGTTCACTTGGACAGAACAGCTTAATCAGTCCTGCAGAGTGTTTTACCTGGCTGTTAGTTATAAAGGATGAAGAACTGCTTTAAGCAAATCCAACACATGGAGATCATCGTTAGAACTATTGACTTTATGAAAGGATTCACTATAGGGTTTTTTTAAATAGCCCAAGTAAACTGAAAGATATGGAGGTAGCACAGTTTGATGTAGTGAGAACTGACCTTGAGACTAGAAGTCCTGGGTTCAAGTCAAAACTCTGAGACAGAACTGCCTTGGGACCCCTGTAGATTACCTCGTAGTATTCCAGGCAACTCTCCTAAGCCTCTGAGTCACAAAGAAGGTGCAGAACGGTACTGGTAGAAGGAATCCTTTACCAGAAACCTCCTGCACCAATGAAATGACAAGCCTGGTTCTTCTTAACATTTAACAATACTAAAAAAGGTGAACTAGAGTAGTGGATAAAGTGATAATGGGCTTGGAATCAAGAAGACTTGGTTTAAATCCTACTTTTGATGCATAAGTGACCCTAAGCAAGTCACCTATCCTCTGTCTGCTTCAGGCAACTTCCCTAGGACTCATCTTCTAGGTCCTAGGAGGGTCCAAAGCTACAAGGGTGAAGGAGATTAAATCCCTGAGAACTAACAAAATCAAAGATCCTGCAGGTAGTCACATAATTTGCTTAAGATGGGATTTGATTGATAAAATATGTTTCCTTGGTCCAGAATACACATATAGTATGGAATCATGGCCATTGTGTTATGAAAAGTAAATTGTTAGCATGTGAGTTCCCTGAGAACAGGGACTGTTTTTGGTTTTTCTGAGTGTCCCCAAAGCTAAGCACAGCAACAGTGCTTGGCGTATAGTGTTTTATAAATGATTATTGATTGATTGTTGATTGATTTTTGCTTCTTGGCACACCATTAATGGGGGGATAAAAGGGAGTATGGAAGATGAGCAGCTAATCACTTTGAGTTGACAACATGCCACCTGCAATGATAATGGTGCCAGCCTTTCAACTATGACCATCTACCACTAAGAGACACCCAAGTCATGATACTGGTGAGCAGGAGGTCTCATGGTACAATGAAAGGAGCCCTGACTCTAGAATTGGAGGACTCAGTTTCAAATCATGCCTCTGATGCTTATGATCTGTGTGAACCTGGGTAAATTACTTATCTTCCTGGAGCCTCAGTTTCCTCATCTGTAGATGGCTTCCAAATTTCCTTGCAGTTTTAGATCCTTGATCCCATGGATCCTAATTCATTTTGACCATAAACCAAAGTGTACCCAACGGCTTTCATCCCTTTCCTTAGGGTAACCTGTCTTGTCTCCTCATTATTTTTTTAATTTCCTTCAGTTTAATACAAGGGATGGGGACTAGACCTTTGATGTCATTGATATAAGGCAAACTGGTTGGCTCCATGTGGCCCACAACACTTCCATTAAAAATGTAATTGGGGAATAGTTAACATAAATAAAAAATATATTAAAACATGGTTAATATTTATTTTTTGTGTGTGTGTCAATGTAAGGCCTGCAGGGATCATGGTTTAGTGGCCCCACAACTGGAATTAGAAACACTAGGATGAGAAAACTCTTACCAATGCACAGTCTTAGATAATTGTCTAGGTAAGTGATTCATCCAGGGTCACACATGGAGGTAGTTTCAGACTGGGTCTTGTGCCCACTTGGCTTTGAGGCCAGGTCTTTATCTACAACACTACTTATAAGGCCCAATGACAGGACCCAGAAAGGAGTATTACTGAAGGAGCAAAGTCTCCAGCTTGAGAGCTAATGTTGCAGCATCTCGATGATATTTCATTTCTCATTTATGCCTTGGTGGTTAAGGAGACACAGCAAACCATTATCTAGTGACAACACTGTATTCTGCTGACACTCTAGGTGTGATGTGTGCAAAGATTCATAACTCAAATCTCCCTAGGGAGAAATCAAACATATGTGGTCTTCAAGGTATCAGATTACTTTAATTTCTGGAAATCTGTGATGGATTCCCCCAGAAGAAGCTATTAAGGAAAATGATACTGAAATTTGGTACGACTTTTTTTTTTTTAACAAAAGGCTAAATTCAAGTACCTTAAAGGTCCATGAAATTGACTGTTTATGTCAATTTCACTGTATGTATGAACTTTTTCAAACTCAAAACCCAGCTGTGAGATTACCACCGAGTGATGTCTCTGATACCTGTTCATTTCTAATGAAGAAAGGCAGGTCCTGTTCACGGGAGATTCAGATCTGTTCTGGAGAGTTTAAAAGGTTCTAATAAATGTATATGTCTGTGAGCCTCATTTACCTGGCAGAATTGGGGGTAATGATCTTGTCCATGTAAATGAATGTTTTGCATAGCTGAGGATTTGTTCTTTTCAGGAACCAAAGTTATCACCATCATCATTATAATCATTGTTGTCATTGTTATTTCATTTTGGATAAAAACCTTTCAAAAATGCATCATGCATTTCTGGCTACCGAATGCTCTAATGACTCAGTTATCAAGATTGATGAAAATGATGCAGCATCATGATTACAACTATCAATTATCACGCTGTGCTGTAAGGAAGCAACAATCTCAGGGGCTGGTGAGGCAAGGTCTATTTGTCCCTAAACTAAATGGCCTCGGTCTCATGGGGGCTGTGTTGTCCTAGGTTAGTGTCTGCTTCTTCATTTTCTTCTCTTTCCTCCCCTATCTCCCATCATCTATCCCTCTTTTTGTCTGTCAGAATGCCTGCCTCTAGTAACATTCTTTTACATATGCTTTTTTTTTTTTTGGCGAGGCAATGGGTGAAGTGACTTGCCCAGGGTCACACAGCTAGTTACATACTTTTAAAAATAGATTTTTGTGCATCTTTTGTTTTTATGTTGCCTAGATTTCTCCCTGTAACCACCCTCCTCACTCCCAGTCACCCATTATAATTTTTTCTTAAAAGAAAAGAAAAAAAGAGAAAGAAAAAAAAACTCAGAAAAGCCAATCACCAATCACTGAAAAATATCTGACATTGTAAGGAATGTTCACACCTGTGGATCTACCACCTCTGCAAAGGAACCAGGGGAGACCCTGTATACTTCTATATGTTCCTTCTAATCTGCTTTGAGCTAGAAAATGAGGCTACCAAGCCCGTGGTTAAACTTGTAGGTAAATTAAGAGTACATAGCTTCTGAGAGAAAGCCTAAGGGTTTTTCCTGTGAAGAAAGTTTCAGTGCATATGTGCAGAAGCACTTATCTCTTTGTTTACTTTTTCTATTAATTTTTACTTTGGGGGGGGGAGGTGGTGCCTATTTCCTTGTTGGTTTCAGCTATGTTCTAGACTGGGTGTTCCTAACATTTCTCAGTCCCTGCACCCCTTGTCTTTGTTTTTTTTTTTTTGGCTAGGCAATGGGGTTAAGCGACCTGCCCAGGGTCACACAGTTAGTGAGTGCTATGTGTCTGAGGTCGGATTTGAACTCAGGTCTGCCTGAATCCAGGGCCGGTGCTCTATCCACTGTGCCACCTAGCTTCCCTGCCCTTGTCTTTTTGTAAGCCTTCCTGTTCTTCCTATTCAATAATTTCTAGAGTTTACTATATATATGCAAATAAATAAAATAAAGAGATTGATTTAGGCATTAGGAATGGAATCAAAAACTTATGAGTATACTTTGTAACAATGGGATATGGAAATCTATTCTTAAAAATATTCCCTGACATCTCTAACAAGCTTCTCATAGCTACCAGGGATATGGTTGGAAACTCCTGTTCTAGACAATTGAGTTTGTTAAGTAAGTAACTTCTGGATTCAGCTTATCCACTCATTCAAAAACATTTACTGAGTGAGTACTTCTGTGTTGAAGCATGGGTAGACTAACTTTTTTTTTTCCTATACAGATCAAGTTTCCATATGGAAATGCAGGGGTTGGAAAGAACCCTCTGAGGTCAACTCCCCTTACCCCTTAGCATCCTAGTTTCAAAGTTTGGAGGACAAAAAGATGCCTCAGGCTGCTAGACAAGCATGTTGCCTCCAGGGGATGGCCCAGAAATTCAGTTAGCAAGCTTACCTGTGAAAGCCATGGACAAGGGCAGTGCCAGAAAAGCTAGAAGGGCAAAAATGAAGCAGGCTGTTGGAAGAGAAAGCATGATAGGTTACTGAGTTATTCACGAAACCACTCCATTCTGTTTAAAATCGCTAACTTTTCAATGTATTACATGTAATTTGGCTTCCTTTTCTTTCATGATAATGATGGCTAAAATGATACTGTGGCTAAGCTTTGTTTTATTTTATTTTATTTTTGTTGTATCTTATTTTTTTTTCAGGCAATTGGGGTTAAGTGACTTGCCCAGGGTCACACAGCTAGTAAGTGTCAAGTGTCTGAGGTCAGATTTGAACTCGGGTCCTCTTGACTCCAAGGTGTGACTAAGCTTTGGACTTGAAGTCAAGAAGATCTGAGTTCAAATCCTGCCTCGGACACATACCAACTGTATGACTCTGGGCAAGTCACTTTACTTCTGTTTGTCTCAGCTTCATCTGTAAAATGGGGATAATAATGCACCAACCTCACAGGGTTGTTGTGAGGATCACACAAGATAATATTTGTAAAAATGCTTAACACAGTACCTGGCACCTACTACAGTAGGTGCTATGTAAATTTTATTATTAAAGTATTATTCTTTTCCCCTCCCCTTGAGACCTAGGGATATATGAGCCAGCTCAAATCAATGGCCTAGTACCTATGTGAGAGCTAAAGTGGTTGTTGTGATATTGTGGCCAATTCTATTGGTCCCAATATAAATACACTTTTCTTCTGCCAAAGAAACCCCACAGGAGCAGATCCTGTACCTCTCACAATTATGGGTAGGGTATATATTCTTAACCAAACAAGGGAAAGAGGCAATTACACACACACACACACACACACACACACATACACACACACACACACACACACAAATAGTTACTATCCAATAGATAGGTGATCAAAGGATACGAACAGTTGTCAAAAAGAGAATTGCAGAGTATTCACAGTACATAAAAGAACACTCCAAATCACTAATAACAATGATAGTAACAACAACAATAATGATCACTCAGTGGATAGATACCACGCCTGGGGTCAGGAAGACTCATCTTCCTGAATTCTAATATGGCCTCAGACACTTACTAACTGCGTGACCCTGGGCAAGTCACTTAACCCAGTTTACCTCAGTTTCCTCATCTGTAAAATGAGCTGGAGAAGGAAACGGCAAACCACTCTAGTATCTTTGCCAAGAAAACCCCAAATGGGGTCATAAAGAGTCAGACACAACTGAACAACAACAGAAACAGTTATATAGTGCTTACTATGTGCCAGGCGCAGTACTAAGCATTTTATTACCTCATTTGAGATAATGCTCATTCTCGCAACACCCATAGGAGGTAAGTGCTAGTTTTATCTCTATTTTACAGTTGGGGAAACTGAGGTAAAAAGAAGTTAAGTAACTTGCCCAGGGTCACATAGCTAGTAAGTGTCTGAGGCTGGATTTGAACTCAGGTCTACCGGACTCTGGGTCTAATACTTTAGTCACTGTGCTATTTAGCTGCCAAAGGTACCATACAAATAGTACAAGCCATAGAAATAAGTGTGTGGGACTCAGCAAGATTAAGTCCCCAGGGTTGCACAAATAATAAGTGGCAGGACTTGACTTCAAACGCAGGTCCTCTGGTAGGAGAGTAAAGAATGAATTCAAGTGGAGAAAGTCTGGGAACAGGCTGAGTTAGAGGGCTACTTGCCAAAGTCCAGAAGAAAAGCAATGGGGTATCAGCAGGAATGGAAAGAAGGGGATGGATTGGGGCAGCTAGGTGGTGCAGTGGATAGAGCACCAGCTCTGGATTCAGGAGGACCTGGCCTCAGACACATAACACTTACTGGCTATGTGACCCTGGGCAAGTCACTAAACCCCATTGCCTAGCCAAAAAAAAAAAAAGACGGGGATGGATTCAAGAGACACCACAGAGGAAGCATAGACAGGACTTGGGAACCAAATGAATAGGGGAGGCCAAGGCCCAGGAAGGTGCCAAAGAACATAGATTGTGGTTTGTCCTTCGTTCTCAAAGAGGACCATGACATCAAAGAACACAGAGCTCTTTTCCTGAGGGCCCCTCTCAGTCAGTGGTCACCAGTTGCTTGAGATACCAAATTCATAAAGAATCTATTTCCAGATAAGGGAACTGAGGTCCAAAGGGGTTAGTAATTTGTCCAAGGTCATTCTGTGGTTTAAGACTAAGGTAACTGGGAGAGTAGGTTTGCCATTATCGGAAATAGGGAAGTCAAGAGGAGAAAATTGGTTTTTGAATGGAAGAGCTGGGAAATTTCCTGGGAAAGAACTTAATTCTGACCATTTTGAGTTTGGAATGTCAACAGGCCATATCATACTCACAGATTCCAGGGCCTCAGGATTTTCTTGCCTATCTTTCTTACCCACTCTTTTGATCATTCAAGGATACAATTTCCTTAGCTGCTAAGTATTGCCAGGTGCTTCATTCTCCTATCTTCCAGGTTTATTGCAAATCCTATTGAATGCTTTGGGGCAGTTTCAGGTGAAATGTGGACTCTGCCACCCTTTGTCATCCATAGCTCCCCTAGTCCACCCCATCTATCTGGACTTAAGGAAAGGTTTCTCAGGACCTCACTGACAACTTCAAAATGTATCTTTCCCTTACGTGAACACGTGGTTATGGCCATGTGCATGTATCAAATTTAATTGAGACATCCCAAGCGGCTGGGGGAGGGCGCACACATCACACAGATGCCTTTATCAATATTTCATTGCTTCCCAGATATTAAAGAAACCCCAGAGGGTTTGGAAAACACATAGAATGCAGCTGTTCATGCTTGGCAGAAGGAGAATGAGAGAGATGGGCAAGTGGAAGACTCAGGGGGGCTCTGAATTGCTATCCCAAGAACCATAATGCTGTTTCAATCTGGGCTGGCAATGACTAAGAGATTCCGAGGTCTGAGCACCAAACTGGGTCTTAGCTTCAGACCTGTGGCTGACTTCCATAAAAGGCGGCCGGCTGCCCTCCAAGCTTCTCTCCGAGTTGAATTCCCATATAAAGGGTGGGTTTATGGTTTATGGGTTTAAAGGGATTTTTGACACCTGTTCAAAATTACAAAAATCTCATAGTGCCAGGCAGAGGAGTCCCACCTATAGAGAAATAAAGGGTAGAGAGTAGTAGGAGTACTCAGCAGCTTCAAATCCCTTTTCTTAACAGCCCTTGCTGAGTGAAAGGCACTGATCTAGGCACTATCTCTCCTCTCAAAAAGCTTGTGTTCTTAAGGGAAAGGGAGAAGGCTGCATAATACACATATGTGTACATACACAAAAATACGAAGGATTTTAATCCGTCAACCAGCATCTATTAATCACCTACAATGCCAAGCTAAGTGCTGGAAATACAAAAAAAGGCAAATACCAGTCCCTGCTCTCAAGGAGCTCACAGTCTAATGGGGGGAGGGGAGGGAGTCAGGGAGGGAGAGACAATGTGCAAATAACTATTTACAAGTGGAATATATACAGGATAAACTGGAGAGTGGTAATCTGACAGGGAAGGCACTAAGATTAAGGAGAATAGGGAAAGATTTCTTGCAGAAGGTAGGACTTCAGCTGAAACTAGAAGTAAGACAGGAGACAGATGAGGAGAGGGAGTAAATGCCAGGCATGGGGACAGCCAATGAAAATGTTCAGGAGTCAAGAGATGGAGTATCTTGTTGGAAGATTAGCAAGGAAGCCAGTGTCGCTGGATTGTAGAGAACTTGGAGAGGAGTAAGATGTAAGAAGATTAGAAAGGTAGGAAGGGGCAAGGTTATAAAGAGCCTTTGAAAGACAAGCAGGACATAATAGGGGGCCATTTGGAGTTTATTGAATAGGGGAATGACATAGTCAGACCTGCTTTTTACATCTTTTCTTTCTTTTTTTTTTTTTGAAGGTAATCAGGGTTAAGTGACTTGCCCAGGGTAACACAGCTAATAAGTGTCTGACTCTAGGGCTGGTGGTCTATCCACCACTACCACTGATTTAAGAAAATCAATATGTCAGGGGCAGCTAGGTGGCACAGTGGAGAGACCCCTGTCCTTGGAGTCAGGAGGACCTGAGTTCAAATCTGGCCTCAGACACTTGACACTAGCTGTGTGACCCTGGGCAAGTCACTTAACCCCAATTGTCTCACCAAAAAGCAAATTTGTCAGATGAATGAAGGATGCATTGGAGCAGAGAAAGACTTGAGGAAGGCAGACCCACCAGCAGGCTATTCAGTAGTCCAGGTGTGAGGCACCAGCATTGGAGGAGAGAAGGGGTATAGACAAGAGACATTATGATGTGACTTGGCCACTGATTGGCTATGGAGGGTGGTGAGAGAGTGAGGAGTCAAGGGTGTAGCCTCAGTTTCGATCCTGGGTGACAGGAGGAGGGTGGTGCCATCTTCCTATGGAGATGTGGGAGAGTCAAGCCATCAATAAGCAGGTCTTAAGTACTCAGTAAATGCCAGGCGCTGCGCCAGGTCCTAGGGTCACGAAGATGAAAGTGAGACAGTCCCTGCCCTCAAGAAGCTTATATTCTCCCGGGGATAGAGTAGGGTGGATAATATGTTTGAAGGTCATAGGTCATAAGATTTAAACCTGGAAAGGTTCTTAGAGATGATCTAGTCAAACCCTTTCATTTTATAGCTGAAGAAACGGAGGCTCAGAAAGGTGACCTAACAATGATAATAGCTAGCATTTCTATAGCGATTTACTGTTCATTCATTTGCTCTTCACAAGAACTCTGGGAAGTGCGTGCTATTGGGGTTTTCTTGGCCAACATACTTGAGTGGTTTACCATTTCCCTCTCTAGTTCATTTTACAGATGAGGAAACTGAGGTAGACAGGGTAAAATGACTTGCCCAGGGTCATACAGCTAGTAGGTGTCTGAGGTCAGATTTGAACTTAGGTCTTCCTGACTCCAGGCCTGGCACTCTATCCACTGCACCACCTAGCTGCCCTATAGGTGCTATTATTATACCCACTTTATAGAAGAAAAACTGAGGCTGAGAGAGGTTAAATGATTTGCCCAGGGTTTGTATCTAAGGCAGATGTTGAGCTGAGGTCTTCCTGAATCCAAGTCCAGCATTTTATCTACTACACTGCATAGTTGCCTCTACCTGACTCAGCTAAGGTCCCACAGACTTACCGTCTATGTAGCAGTCAGATGTCAAACCCTGCCCTCCTGACTCCAGATCCAGTATTACTTTCCATTATACTGTTCCCTCGGATGTTCACGTGGACTATTTGTGCCCGACCTGTGGCAGAGCCTTCCAAGCTCCTATTGATCTGGTCAGCCACAGTCAGACACACTGTACCTTGACCCCAACATAGTGATGTCATTTTGGTCCTCTTTGAGATCCACAATTTCACACATCGACCCTCCCCCCAACCACTCATAGTCTCTATAGCCCCATCTTTTCAAATGCCTAGTATGTGGGCATTGTGAAACTGTGCCTAAACTACTCAGAGCTGGTAATCAACTTTGGTGGTGTAACCTGGTAGATGAGAAGATGAAGGCCGTTCAAAGGATGAAAATCAGAAAAGGGAGGATGAAAGCTGGAAGAGATTCCAGAGAAGAGGGTACCAGTACAGATTCAGTAGGACTAGCTAGGCATTTCATCTTGATTTATCAGGCAGATTAAGAATTATTTAGTTGTGTGACCCTAGGCAAATCACTTAACCCTAATTGCCTCACCAAAAAAAAATTATTGTGAAGTTTTGAGCAAGACAGTGATATGGCAAAACTAAACTAGATAGATTGTTAATTACTGCTCATCATGAGTCATTAATATGACAATAGGACCATCTTCCCCTTTCCATCTTTAAACCAGACAAGATTCTTCACTAAACAGTGGAGTATATCAATGGAAAACGATCATAGTTATTGGCCCTTTTTTCTTATACATAGGAAAACTTTACTCTGATATTCTTAGCCCTTTACATTTAGTGTAGAATTCATAATTTCAATTAGATACTGTCAATACATGTTTACTGAAAAGTTACTGTCTTAATCTGACATTGGAAGTGGTCTGTACAAAAAAGCTTTTTTTTTTAAGGAAAAATAGAGATGGCTGCGTGCAAAATTCATTGAAATGGAAATAATGCTTAGATCCTTATTAAAAGAAAAAATAATTGAAAAATGAAAATAGAAGAATAATTGCAGTTACCTTGAAATCCAAGAGTGGTGAAAAATCAAATTCTTTCGACTTTTAAAGAGTTAAAATTCTCTGATCCATTTTAGAAGCTTTTCTACTCTCTACTTAGAGCAAATCACCCTGGACAAGTGAGCTAAACTCTGAGCCTTAGTGCTCTAAGCTCTTTGAATCTCAACGTCTTCATCTGTGAAATGGAGATAATAATAGCAAGTATCCTACAGGATTATTATAAGAGCAAATGAGGTAAAGCATATAAAGAGCTATACAAACATGATTTATTCTTATTCTGATTATTAGGTTGGGTGACTCCTTAGATATCTCTCCATTTTATTTTGCCTGCTTTTCTACTAGGTTCAGGGTTTGGGGGCAAACCACAAGTTCTTTTGATCTCTAGACTAGTATTAATATGGCAACCTCTGGTTTGAAGTTTATATTCCCGGTTCATCTCTGCCCATTGAGGGCACTGCCACCCTGGTTCAGACCCTTGCCTCAAATCTCTCCTCCATTCAATCCATTCCCCACCCCATTTAGCTGCCGATGTGATTTTCCTAAAGCACTAGTCTGATCATGACACACATACACACACACACACACACACAATGAACTCCAGTGGCTCCCTATTACCTCCAGGATCAAACACAAAATGTCATTTAAAGTTGTCATTTAAAGCGCTTCATAGCCTAGACCCCTCCTACTTTTCCAGTCTTCTTACACCTTATTCCTTGACATGCACTCTTCAGTCCAGTGACACCAGCCTCCTGGCTGTTCATGAATGAGAGACTCCATCCCTTAGCTCTGGGCATCTTCTACAGCTGTACCTCATGTCTAGTCTTCTCCCTCTTCATCCTCACCTACTGACCTCCTTGTCTCCCTTTAAATACCAACTAAAATCCCACATATTAGGATGCCTTGTCCAGCCCCTCTTAATTCTAGTGCCTTCTTTCAGTTAGTCATTTCCTATTTATCCTGTATTTCACTTGCTTTCTATACATTTGTTTGCATGTTGTCTCCTCGATTAGATGGTAAGCTCCTTGAGGGCAGGGATTGTCTTTTATTCTTTATGTATCCTTAGAGCTTAGGACAGAGCCTGGCACATAGTAGATGCTTAATAAATGTTGATTGATTGATTGATTCCTGTAACACGTAAGACAACATCACAAAACAAATACCATGTATCACATATAGTGAATTTTCTACCATTCAAAATATGTGTATTTATAAAAAGAGATAATTCAGAGGTAGCATGGCACATATATAGAGGTCTGGACTTGAAGCCAGGAGAACTGGGTCTGAATTCTATCCTAACCTTATCCAATTCCTGATCTTATTCTGGCAATTGTCAGCCTTGAATTATTCCCATCATCCTCTGCCTCTGCTCCCCCTCAAGTGCTGCTAAGCAAAGCTGGACAAAACCCTCAAAACCATGCTGTCTGCGGCCACTCTGGATTTATGTTGTGTCATCTGGCTCTACCCAGCCCTCACTACAGCAAGGCAATCTTTCTACACCTCCACTTCCCTAATCCATTTACTTACCAGCCCACTCACTCCAGTGACTTTTCCAAATCTTTTCATCCTCATCAAACATCCCACAGATCCCCCTCTCTACTGCCTCAGGCACTTGAGACCGTGGCAAAATAATCTAACCTCTCAGAGCCTCAGTTTCTTCATCTATAAAATGAAAATAAAAATGCCTTCCCTTCCTACCTCACCGGGTTGTTATGAAGAAAGCGCTTTGCAAATCTTAAAGGCTACACAAGCCTGACAAGTGTTTCTTGTTGCCTTCCTCTGGTCCAGGCTCTGTTTGGGTAATATTTTGGGGGTCCAATCTTTGTGATTTCATAAGAACAGGGTAGTCCTACACAAAAGACTGCTGATTCAGGTTGGCAGTTTCTCTGTAAATGACCATCTCAGAGAGATTCCTGGGCAAGGAGAAGCTAAGTAATAATAATAATAGCTAACATTTATGTAGTGCTGACTATGTACAAGTGCTTTCTCTGACATATACTGTTTGTGACCTTAGGCAAATAGGTGGCACGGTGGGTAGAGCTCTGGGCCTGGAGTCAGGAAGACCTGAGTTCAAATCCAGCCTCAGACACTTACTAGCTGTGTGACCCTGGGCAAGTCATTTAACCCTGGTTGCCTCAGTTTCCTCATCTGCTAACTGAGCTGAAGAAGGAAAAGGTAAACCACTCAAGTATCTTTGCCAAGAAAACCTCAAATGGGGTCATAAAGAATTGGGCATGACTGAACAACAAAAACAAAATGTGCCAGGCTCTGCACTAAGCACTTTACAGTAATTATCTCATTTGATTTTGATCCTCATACGTAGTAAGTGCTTAATAAATACTTGTCGACTGACCTCTGTCCTCATAATAGCTAACATTTATATATCACTTACTACGTACCAGGCTCTGTGCTAAGTGCCTTACAATTATTATCTCATTTGATCCTCACAACAGCCTGGGAGGGAGGTGCTATTATTATCCTCATTTTACAGGTAAGGAAACTGAGGCAAACAGAGGTTAGTGACTTGCCCAAGGTCACACAACCAGAAAGTGTCTGAGGCCAGATTTGAACCCAGGTCTTCTTCACTCCCACGTTAAACACTACAGGATACTATCTTTTAATAAATCAATTTAGAGATGGGAGAAACCTTAGAGATCGTCTAGTATAACCTAATCATTTTACAATAAGGGAACTGAGGCTCAGAAAGGCTAAGTGATCTATTGGATTTACTTTTGATGCAGCCCAGTGTCCCTGTTACTAACTCCCTGGGTGACACAGAATCCCCCCGGTAGCAGGATGGCCACTCTTCCATCTGTCCTAGCAGGGTGAGGCGCTCCAAGTCTAGGACCAAGTCTGGGACCATACTAGTCACTGTAGGACAGGGATTTGTACTTAGCATCCCTAAATTTTTCTCTGGTACCTATTTCAATACAACCAGTTTCCTTTAAAATGCTTTGTATTTTATTTTATATTTTTAAAAACATTTCAAACCATTGTTCTGAAAATGGGTTCATTTTGTACCACTTTTGAATAGTGGCCTTTTTTTTTTATATGGGTACATTATCTATACCATGTGGACAGGTATTAAAACTTGGGACAATAAAATAAATCTGACCTTTCAAAAAATTGCCAAAGGGATCTATGCCATAAATGAAGCAAAGAACCCCTGGTTTAGGATTCAGATCCTCAATGTCAACTCTAAACCCATTCTTCTTTCCTGGAAAAGAAGCTTGGTCCCTAGAGTACCAACTTACCATTACTTGCAATTGTAGATATGCATTGATGACACGCCTTCTCCAAACCACCAGGCATTGTTAATTGTCTCTAAAGTAGATCTAAGGTTTAGAAAAAAAATCCATTAAAATAAGCAGGAGAATATTTTATGTGAATTAATTAACCACCTCTGATATATATGTGTATGTGTGTATACATATATATCCGAGAGCAACAGTGAAGACTAATAGTGACTCTGTAACCTAAGCCTTAGGAGTCCATCTTTACTCTGCCAGTCACTTACTATATGACTTACTGTTGTTCAGTTGTTTCACTCATGCCCAACTCTTTGTGACCCCATTTGGGGTTTTCTTGGCAAATAGGGTCATGGAGAATCAGGCACAACTGAAACGACCGAATGATGTGGCAAAGATACTGGTGTGATTTGCCATTTCTTTCTCCAGCTCATTTTATAGATGAGGAAACTGAGGCAAACAAGGTTAAGTGACTTGCTCATAATCACATAGCTATTAAGTGTCTGAGGCCAGATTTGAACTCAGGAAGAAAAGTCTTCCTGACTCCAGATTGGGCAACTCTATACGCTGTATCCTATAGCACCGACATGACTTATATTGTCATTAAGAATATAATCAAGAGGGGCAGCTAGGTGGCGCAGTGGATAAAGCACAGGTCCTGGATTCAGGAGGATCTGAGTTCAAATCCAGCATCAGACACATAACATTTACTAGCTGTGTGACCCTGGGCAAGTCACTTAACCCCATTGCCTAGCCAAAAAAAAAAAGAATATAATCAAGGCTTAGAATGGGGTCTGGGACTGAGAATCAGATCTCAGTCCCTGATCCATGTTGGACTCATGCAACTCTGGGAAAACTGTTTAACCTCTCTTGCCTCTCAACCTTTCCATTGACTAACCAGGAGAAATATGAACCTTTCTTTTACCTCCTAGAGATATTATACTATATTGATCTTCACTCAAGGCCCTTCTCTTCACCATCTTGGTGCCAGAGGAGTGCACTCTTCTGAACATCTCCAGCTTATCAAAGCTTTTCCTAAAGTGGGGTGCCCAGAACTAAGCACAATACTGCAGCAGGACCATCATCCCCTCATTTCTAGACTTAGCCTAAGATTGCATTTATTTTCTTTATTTTAGAATCAGTTCTGCGCTATACCAAACTATGACTAAAGCCCGTGTTTCCTAACTTACTGGAGAAAACTTTTAAATCCCCAAACTGGAGCTTCCAAAGACATTGACGATAAAACAGGTTTCCCTTAGGTGGTGCTGGGTAGGACACAACTGGATGGAGAAACAAATGGGAGCAATTGGAGAAAAAAAGATGGAGTGCAGTGATTGGAACCAATCCGTTCATCTCTGGTTCACTCTACTGCCTTCTTGCCACCGCAGAATAGGAATAACCCATCACCTTGTCACTGCAAACAGGAGGAAAGTCACTCACCAGTAAGAATTTCTTTCTCTGGTCTTTCACTCTGATAACTGAACAACAAGGACAGATAAGGTATGTATATAAATATCTATTGTACAAATGAGAATAATATAGGTGCAAAGACCTTCAAAGAGGTGCTATGAGAGAGGAGAGCTTGCTGCTGGTTGAGAAGATCAAGGAAGTCTTCAGGGAGGAGGTGGTACTTTTGTTATACCCTGAAGGGTGGGAGGGAGGAAACTAGGAGTGAGGGAACACGCTTATATGCACAAGAGGGTTAACACTACTAATAACATGACATTATTATTGTTCTCATCTTTGTTAAAGTAGTGCCTTTGCTCGGGGGCTGGTCATATTTTTGGAGACCTTGACCTTCTAGAACACAGCTTGGTAAGGACCTGAGAGAAAGGAAAAGATCTAGGGAGTCTATGAAAAGTTTAGATTGTATAAAGCACACGAGGGTTACCAGGAGAACCCTTTAATCCTCTCATAGCTTTTTGAGTCTTACTTCACACACAATTTCAATAAGTTGTCATTGTTGTTGAGTCATTCAGTCACGTCCGATTGTTTGTGACCCCATAGACCACACCACGCCAGGCCCTTCTATCGTCTACTATCTCTCAATGTCTGTCCAAGCTCATGTTCGTTCAATTTCAACAAGTCTGATGTCTAATTTATTAATAGTTCACGTTTAAATAGTGCCTGAATATTTACATATTGCTTTCTTCAAAAATAACCTTTTGAAGTAGATATAAATATTATTAACCCCATTTTTAAATGGGGAGATAGAGGCCCAGAAAGGGCAAGCAAATTGCTACTGAGGTCACGCAAGTAGTAAGTGTCAAAGCAAAACTTTAAACCCAGTTCTTCTGACTCCAAGCATGCCAGGCTCCTGCTGCTCCCCCTGACTCCCAGAAGACTAGAAGAAGAAGGAGTCAACTGAATTTATCTAGAAAATTTCATTTTTCTGAATGATGCTGAATCAATGAAAATTTCCTCCATTATTCTTACATGAGAATATTAGCATTTAGTAAGAGCTTTGGCAGCTGGGTGGGGCAGTGGTTAGAGTGGATAGAGTGCCAACCCTGGAGTCAGGAAGACCCTGGGCAAATCACTCAACCCTGTTTGCCTCAGTTTCCTTATCTGTAAAATGAGCTAGAGGAGAAAATGGCAAACCACTTCAGTATCTCTGCCAAGAAAATCCCGAAGGGGGTCACAATGAGTAGGACACGACTGAAGAATGACTGAACATCAGTAACCATCCACTGGTCTCCCCCTGCTCAGAGGATAACAGGAGCCAGACTTCTGGGGCACAGTAATGAGGTCAGCAGGTGCCGGCGGTTTGTTGGAAAAGAAAAGAAGCCAGCCGGGAGATATAGGTGCTATTGTGAGACTGGGAGCTTGATTTTCTTGCACACACTTAAAGAGGTGGATTACTACAGTCTGCCTTCTAAACAAAGCCTTGAAGAACAGAAAGGTTATCTGGAAAAAGCACTCTGGAGTCCCATAGAAAATCACCTTTGGCTAAAAGAGTAAGGAGAATGGTAGTCCTCTCTCTTGGGCTTTGGGTCAGTGGGAGATTACTTTGGTCTTCTGAATAGGCTGATTCACTTTTGGCTTTCTTTTATGATTCTTTTGGAGGAAAAAATGACTCCTCGGATGAGCGCTACACTCTCCCACCACTCTACTTTGCTAAGAGTGTTCCCTTGGCCTACAATGTCCATGCTCATTATTTAAAGCCCAAATTTAAATACTATGTTGTTTATATAGCTTTTGTTTGTCCTTCCTCCCCTATCTACCTTTCTGCTTAGATTCCCCACTGCATTTTGTTCTTAAATTCTCCACTTCATTGGTTGTGTAAAATTTTGCATTACCTCTCTCTGTATTGGAACTAAATTCCATGAGGCTGCAAGGACTTGGTCTTATCAAAACTCCTTTTTCCTCTAGCACCAAGTATAATGCTCTGTATAGCAATAGGCACCTAGAGGTGGTAAAGATATGTATTCCTTGGGGCAGCTAGGTGGCACAGTGGATAGGGCGTCAAGTCAGGAGGACCTGAGTTCAAATCTCAGCCTCAGACATGTAACACTCACTAGCTGTGTGACTCTGGGCAAGTCACTTAACCCCAATTGCCTCACACACACACAAAAAAAGATACCTCTTCCTTTTTCTGCTTTGTTGTGAACAAGTCTCTAACTTAGAAAGGAATGAACTGCTTCAGGTAACCTTGGCCTAGAGGCCTTTGCTGACTGGGCAGTGGCAATCCACAGCAGCATCGAATGCAAGAGAAGCCTGGTTTCTTGGAGGCCCATCTTTTGATTTTCTGCTACCTTGGAAGTCCCATGTGTTATGGGAATTTTTAATTTCTCTTTGTTCTTCTTGCAACTTTTGGTTAACACTAATCTCACCTGACCAAAATTTGTCCCATGAGATGTAAAAATTTACTTAAGAACCTTAAACATTTTTTATATAGGAAGCCAAGAGGAAGAATCTTAATTGTTCCTGACTCCTTGGCAACATGTAAATTCTTCTCCTCAATCAGCCTGTTGTGAATCCTCTAAATGTAGTTTAATCTGACTTAGTTTACCTATTGGTGAAGTTTGTTTCCTTAGGAGATGCATGAGGTTGTGACCGTTTAACTAAGTTTGTTTGATTTTTATGATATTAAAAGAAGTATGGGATTATGGATTGAATCAGATGACCTATAAAGTGCCTTCAGCTCCAACACTTATTTTTTTTAACTAGGTAAGAGAGGCCATTCTCTGCCTCATTTCTTACCTAGCCTTAATCACTGAAAGGGTTTTGCCTCAGTCAAACTGAGACCTGTTAAAGACCTTAGCTTAAAAAGGCCAAGGTCTCCCACTGCATCAGGGACCATTTCCAGTCACCTTGATCTGTTTCTCACCACTGGACCCAGATGGCTCCGGAGGAGAAATTGAGGCTGGTGACTTTGCACAGCCCTCCTTCATTTAAATCCAATTCCCTCGCATGTCATGTATTGTCTTTCTGATGTCATGGTCCTCTTCGAGAACAAAAGACAAACAACAACAACAACGCCTGATCTAAGTTTTATGGCCGAAGAAGAACGTACAAGATCACGATATGTAAATGAATGATTTCTCTGTCACTCAGACATAATTTTGCCTTTAAAAAGCCCTGTCCAAATATTCATAACTGTTCATGTTTTCTCTGAGGTCTGTACCTATGTTTGAGCATAATAATAAAACCTAGATTCTTTTTACCTCCACAATTTCTGCTTTGTGGTAAAAATATATTTGGCAGCATTTACCCACCACATAAACTCAGAGAAGAGATATTTCTCCCATAACACACGTAATGTAACAGTTTAGGACCATGGAGGTAATACAGCCTCAGGCTGAATCACATAAATGGATCTGTGTACATGAAATCTTCATAAAGTCTTTACAAACATTTTCAACTTTAAAATTCTCATAACTTTTGTTGTGGCCATGATCAATGATATTTATGTCTCCCCCATTAGAATGCATGTTGCTTGAGAGCACGGACTAGGCTTTTGCCTTTCCCTGTAACCCTGTGTATTTAACTGTGAGCCCATATTCTATAATGGAGCACAGTGGGTAGAGTTCTGAGTCAGGAAGACCAGAGTTCAAATCCACCCTCAGACACTTACTAGCTTAAGGGAAAAGTAGCTACTGCCCTCTACCCCTCAAAGGAGTACACAATTAAAATCTCTGAGGTCCCTGAGCTCAACTCAGCAATGGTACTACCGAGGTATTGCCCAGGGGGAGGTGATGTGAAGTGGGCAGAAGTATTTGCCTCCCGTCCATGTGCTTCATTCCAAATCCTCAAAATAGTCATTAGACACCTCTTAGCTAAAAACTGCAATGTAAGAAAGAGACTAGGAATGACAGCTTTCTTTAACATTATCTGGACTGGGGGCAGCTAGGTGGCGCAGTAGATAGAGCACCGGGCCTGAAGTCAGGAGGACCTGAGTTCAAATCCGGCCTCTGACCAAACACTTGACACTTACTAGCTGTGTGACCCTGGGCAAGTCATTTAGCCCCAATTGCCTAAAACAAAAGAAAAAAAATTATCTGAACTGATTAGCAACAATTTCACTTTTGAGATGGTGACCCATCAAACTCCATAGCATAGTACTGAAACCTCTGAAAGAGCCAGGAAGACACTCCCTCCACCCATCTTATACATTGTAGGTGCTCTATGTAAAGTCACTCAGTCAACACACATTTATTGGAGTCTTACTAAACGCCAAGAACTGTGCTAAATTCTGGGGATACCAAGAAGGACCTCACAGTCAAATAGGGGTAATATAAATAACTAGTGACATACCAGATATATAGAGAACAGAATCAACATATATTGATGGTGTTTAGCGAGTGGTAATATGATAGCTAGCTATGTGATCCTGGGCAAGTCACTTAATCCTGTTTGCCTCGGTTTCCTCAACTGTAAAATGAGCTGGAGGAAGAAATAGCAAACCACTCCAGTACCTCTGCCAAGAAGATCTCAAATGGGGTCACAAAGAATCAGACATGACTGAAAATGACTGAACAGCAACAAGATGGTGGTGGTGATGGTGGTGGTAAGAAGCCGTGGGATAACTTCTGACCTTTTGAAGCTTCAAGAAAATGAAAACATCAGGTTTCTTCCTTTTGTCTGTGAGGATGGGGCAGGAACAGAGCAATGAGTTTGTAAGGGTAGAGAACTACTGGTATGTAAACTCCCCCCCACCTCATACAGATCAGCACCTCATCTGTGACTTATATTCTTAGTTGCCTGAGTACACTGAGATGAAATGATTTACATCCAAAGTCACACAGCTAGTATGCTGTGCCTAAGGCAAGATTTAAATCCTGATCTTTTACCCTGAAGGCAAGAACTGTTTAATTTTGGTCTTAGTTTCCCCAATACT
Organism: Vombatus ursinus; assembly: GCF_900497805.2. Taxonomy (NCBI): domain Eukaryota; kingdom Metazoa; phylum Chordata; class Mammalia; order Diprotodontia; family Vombatidae; genus Vombatus; species Vombatus ursinus. Next base: position 5,898,613 of record NW_020951478.1, on the reverse strand, counting down.
TAGAACAGTATGCCTGGTATACAGTAGAAGCTTAATAAATGCTTGTTGGTTGACTGCATTATAATGTATCTCCTTCCTTTTGTACTGTTGTGAAATATGGAGACAGTAGCAGCAGCACATGGAGGACCACTGCCACATCCAGACACATAGATATACACACTCCTGTCAGTGTGAGCTGCCCTCTCCCCTTTGCCCAAGGACTTGTGAATGCAGCCCCAAGCATGAAGGTACTGTTGTGATTGATGTCTTCTCAAAATGGATAAAATAACCCTCATTGCTCCTCTACCTCCCAACTCTATTGGGCTAACCAAAGCACATGAAGGGACTTATCCTAAATACTATAAAATGCTAGAAAATAAGCAAACAAGCTTGCCAAAGCACTTTTCATTTTAATCCCATGCAAAGCTTTGTAACATCACAAGCTTCAATATTTCACTTACCTTGCAAGATATCTGCTGTACTCTAAGGCCACCAGTGTTATTTATTTTGCCACTAATATTTAACCATAAGCTAATGTCCAACAGTAGTCTGAGCTACATTCAATGTTCAAGGTAAACTGAATACCCTCAAATACCTACCTGAACTGTGAATATGTCTTCTCTTTCACAGATTTATACTGTATGATTGACTTGGAAAATTTAACAGTTCACAGGGAAAAGGGAGAGAGAGAGGGAGATGGTGTTTGGAGCTATAGTGAACACAGAATATCAGTCACTTCCTAGACCAATGCTGGGCATTAGCCAGTGTTGAACATTACCTGTCACACACATGCCCATAAGCATACCCCCCCTCCCAAATGCACCCTCGCTGTCCCCAGGAGTTCTCTGCTTATTTTCTGTTCTTTGCCCTCTCTAAACCCCCACTCTGCCACCCTGCTAAACATGCATTTCCCCTCTTCTTCTCTCTATTGTCTCATTTCTATCAAATGTACTTTCTTTGCATGGGCTCAGGCACTTTTAAAATTACCAAGTCCAAGCTGCCTCTTCAGCTTCTCAACAGGCAAGATCCTTGGATAATTTCTCCAATTCCAATTCACCACCTTTGGTTTCACAACCAGCCAGCCCAACGTGACCCCCTTTGACCCTGTGCTCCATTGTGTCTATGGACTGATACCATTTTCTCAGCAAGAAAACCATTTTGCTCAGACTGAATGAAGGTTAAGGTTTTCCTTTCTCTCCCTGCTATTCAAAAAAAACTTTGACAATGCAGTCATTTTCTCCCCGAGTAGGATAAACCAGTACATTGTCATCCCTCCTCTAAAGGATTCTGAGCAATCATCTTCCAGGTGCTTGTTTTGACCTGAAGAACTGTGAAAGGATGTCCTCACTCACCTCTGGAGTCAATGGAAGAGTTGGACAGAGACACCGCTGAGTGAGAGAGTATCGCCTTCAACAAGAGAAAGTCACACAAGTGACATTCTGGGAGGTGTTAGTGCTAACCCTCTGTGGCCAGGGGTGCTGCTGCTGCCTGTATCTGGAGTCTGTGTGTCTTCTTTTCCCTCAGCCTCCCTCTCCTGGTCATACACTTTCTTTGTTCGGTTTCTTCAGTTCTCTTCTCTGCTGACAGACAGCAACTCTGCCGCTTCTAGTCCCGAGGAGAGCTAACAATCTGCATTTCCCACTCCCACTTTTCAGGCTGTGGCACAACCCTCCAGCTTTAATACCCCCAGCAGTGCTCCACAGGGCCAGGAGGGGGCAGCAAAGGAGGTTAGGAATTGCACTGGGAAAATTAACACCTTGGAAATAGCACAGAGAGAAGCTTTTGGTTAGATCCTTTCATCTTGGCCAGTGGTCTTAAGTCATGGTGGTAATGGATTTGGAGTCCAAGGACCAGGTTTCATCTCCAGGCTCTGATGCTTACCACTTATACGTCCTGGGGCTTTCACCTTTCTAGGCCTCAGTTTCCTCATCTGCAAAATGGGGACTAAATGATCTCTAGGCTCCTTTTGGACTCAACATTCCCTGATACTGTTCCATTCTCTTAATACAGGTTAATATCCCTGCGGTATCTTTGCATAAAGGCAAGGAGACATTTAATTTTTAATTTTTGTTTTTGCATCCCATGTGACTAAAAGCTTAATAAATGCTTGTTGACTTAAGTTAAATAATGCTTCTAAGAATATCACTATAGCAACATGGCATTCATGGTTCTCTCCATGGTATAATTTGAGGTGTCCAAGGAAAATCCTCTAATCTTACCAGTCTGTTACATAGTATCAAATACCCTAAAGATGAGTTCTTTTGAATTACCACATTAGGCACCAGGTGTCCTTTTTAAAAGGAAGTCTCTCTAGATAAACTGATATGAGTCATTCACACATTAGTATAAAGTAGTCGACTAGATCTCCTTCCTCTGAGAAAGCTCAGTGAGGGAAGAACACTGGGGAAGTGGGAGTTTGGGCATGGGAAAAAATGATCATTTTAGAGTATGGGTCACTACTCAAGGAGGGGGACCCGGGTGGAATGCCATCTTGTGGTTCTAAAAGCTAAAGGAAATCGTGAAAACACTCTGCCTCTGAGAGAAAAGAGTCAAGAAGGAAGCAAAGGAGGAGTGGGAGAAGGGCTGGGGACAAACTTGTTTTGTGGCATCTTGCTAAAGGATGATCTCTCATTGTCTAGGGCATCACCATTCTTCTTGTCACCCAGACTTGTCATCCTCAACAACCCAATGCCTCTTGCTCCCCATAACTAATCAGCTGTAGTGTATACTTACACAGCATCTTTCCTATACATTCCCTTCTCTTCATTCACACAGCCACCACCCTAATTAAGGCTCTTGTCACTTCTACCTAGAATCTAGGACTTTAGGGCTATTGGGTCCTAATCAGTCTTTCTGCCCCCAGCTTCTTCCCATTTCTACCCATCCTCTATTTAGCTGCTGAAGCTGACAAGGTGATGTCCTGAAAACACAAACCTAACCATGCTATCCCTCAATCTACATGCTTCAGTAGCTCACTATTACCTCCAAGATCAAATCCCAAATCCTCTGTTTGGCATTTAAAGTTCTTCACAATATGGTCTTTTTCTACTTTTCCAGTCATCTCACATTTTACGCCTTTCCCCATACCCGCACTAACCTACTTGTTATTTCCTCAAATTTGACCCTCTGTCCCCTTAGTTGTGCCTTGACGCTGGCTGTCCCAATTCCTAGAATGCTCTTCTTCCTTCCCTTGGTCTACTGGCTTCCCTAGGTTTCTTTAAAACTCAATTCAAGGGACAGCTATGTAGAGGCACAGTGGATAGAGTACCAGCTAAGGAGTCAGGAGGACTTGAGTTCAAATACAGCTTCAGACACTTACGAGCTGTGTGACTGTGAGCAAATCACTTTTTTAAAAATTTTATTTATTTGTTTTTAGTTTTCAACATTCACTTCTATAAGATTTTGAGTTCTAAATTTTCTTCCCCTCCCTCTGCACCCCCCCTTCCCAAGATGGCAGGCGATCTGATATAGACTATACACGTACAACCATATTAAACATGTTTCCACATTAATCAGGTTGTAAAGAAGAATTAGAACTAAAGGGGAAAACCACGAGAAAGAAGAAACAAAACGAAACAAAACAACAACAACAACAACAAAAAAAACAAGGAGCAAATAGTATGCTTCGATCTGCAGACTCCATTGTTCTCTCTCTGGATGTGGATAGCATTTTCCATTGTGAGTCTTTTGGAATTGTCTTGGATCATTGTATTGCTGAGGAGAGCTAAGTCTATCATAGTTGATCATTGCACACTGTTGCTGTTACTGTGTACAATGTTCTCCCGGTTCTGCTCACTTCACTCAGAATCAGTTCATATAATTCTTTCCAGGTTTTTCTGAAGTCTGCCTGCTCATCATTTCTTATAGCACCATAATATTGCATTACATTCATATACCACAACTTGTTCAGTCATTCCCCAATTGATGGGCATCCCCTCAATTTCCAATTCTTGGCCACCACAAAAAGTTGCTATAAATATTTTTTGTACATGTGGGTTCTTTTCCCATTTTTATGATCTCTTTGGGATACAACCCTAGAAATGGTATCGCTATGTCAAAGGATATGCACAGTTTTATAGACCTTTGGGCATAGTCTGTGCAAATCACTTAACCCCTATTGCCTCAAAAAAAAAAAACAATTCAAACCCCAGCTTCTTCAGGAGGTCTCTCCCAGTTTCTTCAGCAAATAGTGCCTTCCCTTCTAAGGTGATCTTCAATGCATTCTATTATTTTGTCTGTTCCCCATCATTTACATGTTGCCTCCTCCATTAGAATGTGAACTTCTTGCGGGCAGGGACTTTGCACAGTGCCAGGCACATATTGTTGTGGAGTCATTTCAGTTGTGTACAACTCTTGGGGACCCCATTTGGAGTTTTCTTGGCAAAGATACAAGAGTGGTTTGCCATTTCCTTCTCCAGCTCATTTTACAGACGAGGAAACTGAGGCAAACAGGGTTAAGTGACTTGTCCAGAGTCACACAGCTAGTAAGTGTCTGAAGCTGGATTTGAACCCCTGTTGTCCTGACTCCAGGACAAGTGCTCTATTCACTTTGCCACATAGTAAATACTTAATAAATGCTTGTTGACCCACCTATCCTGTTTGCTATCCACTGTCTTCATGCCTATGGGCAAAAAACGGACTCTAGGTTTTTGCAGGTTTACTATGGACATAACCCTCTGCAATCAGAATGTTTCTCTAGAAATTAATCAGTTAAGGTCTTTGGAGAAGGACCTGGAGGGTACAACATAGGATCTGTCTGCTATTCACTTCATCACCTTAAGCCTGAACTATTGCCTAGCCCTGCCTCAAGTCTCTCTCCACTCCAGTCCATCCTCCAGTCAGCTGTCATATTGATCTTCCTAAAGCACAGTGTTGAGCAGTTCATCCCCACCTACTTAATCATTTCCAATGGCTCCCTCTTGTCCTCTAGGATCAAATATAAAGTCCTCTATTTGGCTTATGAAGCCCTTCATAATCTACCCCTACACACACCTTTCTGGTCTTCTTACATCTTTCTCCTCTCCATATTCTCTGTCAGGTGAGACTTACCTGCTTGCTGTTCTTTGAATGTGATATTCATCTCCCTGCTTTCAACATTTTCACGGGCTGCCTCCCATACTGGGAATTCTCTCCCTCTTCATCTCCACCTCCTGGCTTTCCTGACTTCCTTCAAGTCTCTGCTAAACTCCTACCTTCTGCAAGAAGTCTTTACCCATCCACCTTAGTACCACAGTTAACCTTTCCACATCGAGTGGGTAGGGGCAAGCGCCCCACCTCCCCACTGCGATCTGGAAAATCTACATAAAATGTTTTGGCCCTCCCTTTGTACCAGAGAAGAAGTCTGAATTATTATGGTATTAAAAGATAAAATATGTTGATATTATACAATACCATACATAGGTTTTATGTACTTCTGAATTTCTAAACTTTTTCTGTGTCACCTGCTGGCCCTCACCTGTGGTCTGTGGCTTCTATAAAACTCTCCTAAAATTTCCCATTTAATTTCTTATGCCGACCTGTGATATATCAAAACTGTGATGGGTTAAGTCCAATATGGAAGGGATAACTGTACTGTCTTCCTTCATAATTATTTGCATATTGTCTCCCGCATTGGACTATAAGCTCCTTGAGGGCAGGGACTGTCTTTTGCCTTTCTTTATATTCTCATTGCTTAGCACAGTGCCTGGCACATAGTAGGTGCTTAGTAAATGCTTGTTAATTTGGTGGGTCCTTTTTCCAATTCCTATGATCTTAAATGAAAGAATGAATTCCAAAGGACACAGCAAGGGCTCTAGAATGGATTCCTAAGTTAGCTTTGTCTTCCAGTATGCTGACTACTCGGTGAATATTAGTTAATTAGTTTATTAGGTAATTCCAAACTCTTCACATTTACTGCTTATATAATTTTTCAATACCTCAGCCCATCTCACTGTCCCACACATAAATATACCTCATACCTTTAAAATATTTAAATGAATTTAAACTAACTTTGTAGTGAAATTTTTTAACACTCCTTGAGAGAATTGAAGACACCTTGGGATATTATTAAAAACAAACAAACAAACAAACAAGGGTAGGAATCATAAGATTGAGAATTAGAAGGATGATGTTGGCCAGCTAGACCAGGTTGAGGTGTGGGTTGGGGTGCAGAACATAGAGATAGAGACAACTGGCATGACCGCTCCATATCTGTGAGCACAGCCTCTGACTCCAGAGGAATTCTGCCAACCCCTGTGTTTTTGCCCTTTCTGCTTACCCCTAAGATCAATTCATTCATTCATTAAAAGGCTCCAGTGTCCTTTGTCTGGTCCAGTATAAAACCTTATATCCCCCAACATTTTTAGGCCGTCCACAACCAGATAGCTGCCTGGGCTGGGCTGATTGCACAGGGTATAGCCATCTGAGAGCTTCACTTAGCCAAAGCTGGCCCAGTGGGGACCCAGGGAAGGCAATGAAACAGAGAGGATACACATCTTACATACTTTTTGCATGATTCAGTTGGCTCAATACGTTTGTAAATTCTCAAGAAATCCTAGAGTTTAATCCTTGCAGTCTGAGGCTCTGTCTACATTCCTGAGAGTCCTTTAAACTGACTACCACAACCAAGATTATTTTATCCAGCCCCCTCATTTTCTTCAAGGAGGCCCCAAGAGTTAAGTAGCTTGCTCAAAGTCACATAGGTAATAGGTGGTCAGTATTAATTATTATTATAACTCAGGCAAAGGTGTCCTGGAGGCAGCTTTAACCAGCTTGGGCGAGCTGATTGTTAAATTTCCAATGTGGGGATTTATACTTTAGAAATCAAGCAAAGCTACAAATCAGTTTCAATTTATTGTTTTGCTACCAGGGGTGGGTAACCTGAAGCCTCAAGGCCACGTGTGGCCCTCTAGGTCCTCAAGTACTGCCATTTGACTGAATCCAAACTTCACAGAACAAATCCCCTTAATAAAAGGATTTGTTCTGTAAAACTTGGACTCAGTCAAAAGGCTGCACCCAAGGACCTAGAGGGCCACATGTGGCCTCAAGGCTGCAGGTTCCCTACTCCTGGTGGACTTAGGAAAGTGCACATTAAACTTAAAAGTGTATCTCAATTAATCAATTAATAAACATTTATTAAGCATCTCCTATGTGTCAGGCACTATGCTAAACGCTAGGGATATGTAAAAAAAAAAACAAAAAAAACAGTAAAGGACAGTTCCTGTCCTCAAGGAACTTACAGTCTAATGGGGGAGACAACATACAAACAAATATATACAAAGAAAGCTGATTAAATCATTGAATCAGTTAATACAAAGAAATCTATGTAAATGATAAATGGCAAATAAATAACAGAGAGAAGGTACTAAAATTAAGAGGGGATGGAGAAGGTTTCCATTAAAAGAAGAGATTTTAGTTGGGACTTAAAGTGAGGGCATACATTTCTACTTTTCCTTCCCCATCCCCCCCACCAGCCTGATTATTAAACATTTCCCATCACATCCCTGAATTCAGGTCTTCTGCCTACAGATCTACCTTTGGTAACTCTATACTATGTGGGTTAAAGGATTAAGTTCACTGATCGAATCTAGTTAGGCTTTAAAGTACTTATGTAAGGTTGTATATGAGAAGGCAAAATAAACAGCTCCAATGGTTAAACCTGGCTTTCCAGTTCACAGATGGGTAGACTCATTGACTCCTTAAATTGGAAACGACCTTGGTGGTTATCTGGTGCAACTTTTAACAATGACATGAATCCTTTACATTCTACAAGAAAGATAGAAATCATAAGATGGAGAGCAATGGTAGGACAAGGCAGAGCATGGCCTTGCGAGTGAGGGACAAAATAAATAGGACATGGGGTGCCTGGGAGGCATTTTATCAACAATAACAAAAAAACTATTGGTTATAAAAAGAAAAGAGTATGATTTTAAAGGCCATCTGGTTTGTTTCGTGACCCACTGTATGATATAAAAGATGAGGGAGTTGGGCTACATGGCCACTAAACATCTCTGGGTTCCTTAAATCTAGGGGTCAGCACTTTTGTATTCTAACAGGCCTCAGGCACCTTGTCAAAGAGCTAGTTGGATGTATGCCTGGTTGGAATTCCATGCTTATATAATGAACATGTCATAATAAGGATATACTGTAGACTGTCTGCCCAGGATAATGAGGCTAAGCAAAGAAATGTTCAGTGAGACTGAGGAAGCTGAAAAATGAATTGAAGCAGTGATAATGAGGTTTAAAAATTCCAGGCATAGGTGGACAGAATATCTCATTAGGGCAAGGCATGCAGATAAGATTTTGGATAAGTTGAATTATTTTCATTATCATCAACATTCTATTTGCTTTCCTTCCACACTACGACTACAGAGCTCTGTACTCACGGAAAACCTTCAGTAGACTAGTCTCTACTCTTCCCTGCAGTGATGAAGGTCGTATGTACACTTACTAGCTGTGTGATCTTGGGTAAGACATTTAACATCTCTCATTCTCAGTTTTCTCATCAGTAAAATGGGGACAATTACAGCACCTATCTCATAGGATAATTGTGTCAAATGAAATAGTATATGTAGAGTACTTTGCAAACTTAAAGTGATATATAAATGTTAGCTATTATTATTATCATTTAAATTACATATAATAGATCCAACCTTCAATAAAACTGTGACTGAAGTAATTTTTCAACTGTCTTCTAATCTTCCTTTTCTGGTTTCATTCCTTCCTCCTCAGGCCCAGGTAACTAATAATAATGATGATAATAATGATAACTTATAAAGCACTTTAAAATTGCAAAGTACTTCACAAATATTATTTCATTTTATCCCCACAATGATCCTGGGAGGTAGGTGCTATTTTATTCCTATTTTATAGATGAGGAAACTGAGACAAACGGGTTAAGTTCCCCAGAATCATATAGCTAGTAAGTATCTGAGTCTGGATTTGAACTCAGGTCTTCCTGACTCTAGCTCCATTGCTCTATTCCCTTTGCCACCTAGCTGCTTCATCTTATTTTATCTAGTCCCCTGAGCTATGTATTAGCTTTCCAGAATCCCCCAATGTCCTAGAACAGAGATGTCAAAATTGGTCCCCTTCTCTGGAAACAGATTAAAATATAAATGGAAAATGTTTAACAAAATAAATAAAAATCCAATACAACATTTTTGTTGTTCAGTTGGGTCCCACTCTTTGGGACCCCATTTGGGGTTTTCTTGGCAAAGGTACTGGAGTAGTTTGTCATTTGCTTCTCTAGCTCATTTTACAGATGAGGAAACTGAAGCAAAGAGGATAAAGTGACTTGCCAGGGTCACACAGCTGTTAAGTGTCTGAGGCCAGATTTGAACTCAGGAAAATGAGTCTTCCTGACTCCAGGCCCAGCGCTTTATCCACTGCATCACCTGGCTGCCACTATATAATTAATTGCTATAGCATTATCTGGGATCTTTGAAAAATCATGGACACTAGGGAGTAATAAAGGAGTGGAGATAAACAGACATGGTTCTGAAATTCAAAAAAAGGAGAGAAAGCTTGCCAACCATAGGCTAGTGAGTTTAACTTCAATTCTTAGCAAAATTCCAAAAAATATTACTAAAGCAATAATTTGTAAGTACTTGGGAAAGGAAATGTTATTTAATAAAAACAAACTTGCTTTCAATTAAGAAAAAGTTATGCCTGGTAAATTTTATTTCATAAGATCTTAGGATCCCAGAATTAAAAAGATCTTCTAAGACCATCTAGTCCAGGGCCTCAAGGCCGCAGGTTCCCTACCCCTGAAGCCTAATCTATAATTGACTGAGGATCACTCACCCTGCCCAATGACTACTCATCCAACCTTTGCTTACTGACCTTAAATGAGGAGGAACTCATGCTCTTCCAAGAAAACTCATTCCAATTGTCAGCAACTGTTTCCTTCTATTGAACTTAAATCTGCCTCTGGGCAACTCTCACCAACTTACTCTATTTCTGGCCTCTGAAGCCATGCAGAGCAAGTTGAATTTTTTTCATTCTTGAAGACAACTAGCTATCTCTCCTCTAGGCTAAACATCTCTAGTTCCTTCAATTGATTCTCATATTCTCATCCATCTGAGTGATCTTCAAATACTTCGTCATCTAGTCACTCTTTTCTTTTTTTTTAAATTAATTTTTAGTTTTCAACATTCACTTCCCTAAGCTTTTGAGTTTTACATTTTTCTCCCCTCCCTCCCTCCCTCCTCAAGATGGCGTGCAATCTGATATAGGCTCTACATATGCATTCCTGTTAAACATATTTTCACATTAATCATATTGTAAAGAAGAATTATAATCAATAGGAGGAACCACAAGAAAGAGGAAACAAAACAAAACAGAGAGAGAGAAAAAAAGAGCAAATAGTATGCTTCAATCTGCATTCAAACTCCATAGTTCTTTCTCTGGATGTGGATAGCATTTTCCATTACTAGACTTTTAGAGATCCTTGCAATGCTGAGAAGAGCTAAGTCTAATAAAGCTAGTCATTGCACAATGTGGCTGTTACTGTGCACTATGTTCTCCTGGTTCTGCTCTTGGTCATTCTTTTCTGACCACTCTCATCTCATAGATCTGGGTAATCCTATATTCACAGTATTCATAGATTTCACAAAAACATTTACTTTAAGATGGAGGGACAATGACTAGACAATCCTGGAGTTAGATGCATTCTAGTTTTGACTGACTGTACCCAAAGGGTAGCTTTAATGAATCAATGTCAACTTGGAGGGAAGTCTGTAGTGTATCATAGGAAAGGAGTGAATGATAGGATGTAAAACTGGAAGGGGCATTAAAGATAGTCTGATCTCATTTTACAAATGAGAAAGCCATGGCCCAAAAAGGTAAATTGACTCGCCCATGGTCACACAGGTAAAGAATAAGCAGAGCCAAAGGTCCCAATGTGTGTCCTTGTCCTTCTGTCCCACATTATACTAGTGACTTAGATGAAGTCATAACTGGCATGCTTTATCAGTTTAGAAATGACAGAAAGCTGAGAGGGATAATTAACATTTTAGAGGATGGAATTAGGTTCCAAAAAGATTCTGACAATCTGTAACAAAAGATTGACTCTAATAAAGTTAAATTTACTAGGGATATATGTAAAATCTTGTCCTTGAGTTAACAAACAACCATACAAATATAAGATTGGGAAAATATTGCTAGACAAATAATTCGTGTAAAAAATTATAAGGGTATTAGTGGATTTTAAGCTCAGTATAATACAAAATTGTGACATGAAAGCCAAAAGAGCAAATTCGATCATAATTTCTATGAGTAAAAATTGAGTATCCAGATTAAGGCAAGGTGATGGCTCCACTGGATTCCACCCACTGATCATCTGGAGTGTTATATTCAATGAGGGGTGCAGCATTTTAGGAAGGACATCAATAAGATGGAAATTGTCTGGAGGAGGTTTAACAAGATGGCGAAGCAACTTGAAAACATGCCATGTGAGGAGCTCTTGAAGAAATTGAGGATGTTTTGATGTTCTCAACAAGAGAATTGAGTCTAGACAGGAGAAGGTGTGGGAGGACATATGTTTTCAAATATTTGAAGGACTATTACATTAAAGACCACATATTAGAGAGACTCTGATTGTTCTCCTTGATTCAAGATGTCACATTGAGGTAGAATTGGGCTCAACATAAGGGGAAAACTTATAATTAACTAGAGCTGTTAAAAAATGAGACTGGGCTACTGAAGACATTGAATAGCTCATCACTAGGTGTCTTCAAGGGGAGGGTGAATGACCATTGGTCTGCGATTTTGAGAGGGGATTCCTTCTTCAGGTAGGTGTTTGACTAGATAACTTCTGAGGTTCCTTACAACTCTGAGATTCCCTGATTCTATGAATAAACAAGCATTTTCTGAAGCAATCAACAAACATTTATTAAATGCTTACCTCTGCATGTTTGTGTAATGGATATAATTACCACATCTCCCTTCCCCTTCCATTATGCTTTGGTTTGAGCATGCCCCATGGAGCATAAATGAAGCTTAGAGGCTACTCCTTTTGGTGTTATGTGTTCTGGCTTAGTGTTAAACACTTGGCAAAATGATTTGACACAGCAATCCCTTGGTCCTGTGATAACAGCAGTGGAGAGAAGATACACACAAAGAGAATTGGCCATTGATACAGGCACTGTAGACTGAGTTGGAAACTCAGTAAGCTTCAAAGGGAGAGAACTTTTGCTCTTTCTCTCTCTTCTTCTCTACCTAGGATGTGAATACTCTGTGAGGCTCTCTCTTGGACTTCCTCATGGAGTCTTTCATCTCCCCACCCTTAGCACCCAGGGAAGTTGGTTGCACATGGTAGCTAGAACATGTGCTCATCTAGGTGAACCTGATTCAGGATCTCAAGGTCATCTCTTATACAGTAACTTAGGTGGGAGAATGTACTTCTACTATTGTGTACTGTAGCTCCTTATCCCCCACCAGTGTGCTTCCCATTTAATAAATCAGCCTAGATGAACTCTATTAATTCTTAATCAGAAACATTTACTAAATAGAAAGCAAAGCAAAAATAATAACATACATGTAAACCAAGGACACTCTTCCACTGATACATATGGTATATGAGGGGGAGAGTGGGCACAAGCTTAAATAGCTATATCAAGAAAGAGCATGTATAGGGAATATTCATGCTTGGAGCAACTCATAACTCTGGACTTTAAACTTTGATGTCCCTTGTTTCCCTCAAGAAAAATCCATACAAAATTTACTTATGGGTGGGTCCATGTGTATTTTCTGGCTGCTCCCCTTGGACTGTGTGAATTTTGAGATAGTGACATAATATTATTCTCTTTCAGTAAAAGAAGAAACCCTAAGAACTTTTCCAATTCTTCTGAGGAGTTTTCACCTCCTAGGCAATAGGTGATCATAGGAAAAGTCAAATATAAAAAAAAAACAACCCTTTTTCCTCAAGTCAGCTCTTCTAAAGAGGAAAGCCAAAGGGTTTTCTCCTTCTGGTCAGTTCTTCCAAGCAGCAAATGGCAGTGCAAGCTCTAGTGTCTCTTCCCAGATATGACCAGATGCCTCTCCTGAGATCACCTCCAATTCCTTGACTCTCAGTTCTCAGCTCAGCTATGTCACTGATTCAAAGCAGTCTCTTTAGTGAGATGCCTCACTTCTATCTTACGGTGATAAACTAAGATGTACATTTCTTTCGTTTATGCCATAACTAAGCAATATATATTTCTCCCATAGTCATCAAACAGTTCTAAGGACCAGGGCTTTCCAGCTACTAACTTCAAAGTTTTCATATTAATCATATGCAAATTAGATGATGGTAAATAAGACATTTGTAAACTTTACCTCAGGTTAAGTACTTTTCTCTGCAGCCTTTTCAATGTTTCTCTCACAACTGTCCTGTTTCTACTCTTTTCTATTAACAAAATTCTCTACATCTGAAAGTGGCACCCCTTAAACAATCAATAAACATTTGACAAGTGCCTACTATGTGCCAGGGCACTGTGCTAAGCCCTGAAGATACAAAAAAAGGAAAAAGACAGCTCCTGCTGTCAAGGAGTTTACAATCTACTGCAAACAAATATATACAACGCATGCTATAAACAGGATAAATAGGAAATAATTAAAAGAGGGAGAGCACTGGAATTGAGGGGTTAGAGAAGGCTTCCTGTAGAAAATGGAAATTTAGTTGAGACTTTAAGGAAGCCAGGGAAATCAGTAATCAGAACAGAGGAGGGAGAGTGTTCTCGGCCTGGAAGACAGCCAGAGAAAATGCCCAGAGTTGAGAGATGGATTGTCTTGTTCACGCACAGTCAGGAGGCCAGTGTTCACTGGATCAAAGAATATGTCTCAGGGAGTAGGGTATAAGAAAATTGGAAAGGTAGGAGGGGGCTAGATTACGAAGGGCTTTGAATGTGAAGTTGAGCACTTTGTTTCTGATCCTGGAGGCAATAGGAAGCCACTGGAGTTTATTGAGGTGGGGGAAGGGAATGGTGGGGCGTGATAGGACTTGACCTGTGTTTTAGGAAAATCACTTTAGAGGCTGAGAAGATGATAGATTGGAGTGTATTTGAAGCGGGCAGACCCATCAGCAGGCTACTGCAATCATCCAAGCATGAGGTGATGAGGTCCTGTACCAGAGTGGTGTCCATGCTAGAAGCACGTGTAAGACATGCTACAAAGATGAAGTCAATAGGCCTTTAAAACAGCTTGGATATGGGGGTGGGGGGGTAGTGAGAGATAGTGAAGAATCCAGGATGGCTCTGAGGTCACTACCTCAGCCTGAGGGACTGGGAGGATGGTGTTGCTCAGTAATGGGGAAGGTAGGAGGCAGGGTGGGTGTAGATCAGTCTCTTCCCTCAACCAGCTGAAGCCACCATCTATGAATTTCCCTGCAGTTCTCAGTCACCCTAATAAACCAATGGAGATTTTTTTTGGGAAAGTGTTTCCAGTCATCTCTCTCACCCAATGGCTAAGAGGCTTTGTCTCTCGGCCAGACGGAGCCAGAAGGTAACAAAATTTCCCCACTCTGCAGCCTTACCCTTTTACTCTTCTCAGAATTCTTATGTTTGTCTGGCCTGTTTTCACTCAGTTGTTGCCTTTTTTTTTTGTCAATTCTTATGTCTTTTGAACTCTTTGTCCTCTATTGTCTCCTTTGGGTCTCTTGGTTTAACCGTCACCTAATGAGATTTTGTTTGGTTTTTATCTAATTCATTCTTCATTTTCCTTCTCTCTGAGATATATAATATTCTCGTTGGTATGTTATGCTCACAGATAACTGTGAACTGATAAAACAGACAAAAATGGGAAAGATTTGTAAAGATTTTTATAACTAATTCTCTTCCCCATCAAAGATAATGGAGTTGCCATATTTTGACTCTAAAACCAGTCCTGGATATGCTGCTAGAGGAAATGAAAATGGTACTGAAGAAAACGGAGAGGGGAGAAGCAGCCATACGAAAACAAGTATATACAAGGAGATTCTGCTGAAAATGACATAATCTAGAAGGCATTGAGAGTTAAATTCTCAAGGTATGTGGAAGAGGGGATAGAAAAACCTTAAATTTTATTGTTACCATAAACAGGAAACTAAGAGAACATCAATGCAACAATCATGTACTAAGCATTTGTCATGAGTCAGAAACTGTGCTAAACCTTGGGAAAACAAATACAGTTATCCTTTCCATAGTATGACTTTCCACATCACAACTTTCCACATTGCAACTTTCCCCATTATGGTTTCAATTTTGGCATAAGAAATTAAATGGGAATTTTGGGGGAGTTTTGCAGAAGTTGTATACCACGTGTGAAGGCCAGCAGACAACATAGAAAAGGTTTAGAAACTCAAAAATGCATAAAATATATGTATAGTATTATATAATATCAACAATTTTATCTTTTAATACCATAATAACTCAGACTTCTTCTCTGGTACAAAGGGAAGGTCAAAAATTTTTATGCAAATTTTCCAGATTGTTGGGGTACTGCACCCCTAACACAACTATATGGAAGGGATAACTATGTAAGCAAAAAGAAAGATTATGCCTGCCTCACTTCCCCAAAAGGGAGGCCCCAAAGGAATTCACCAATGGCAGAAGAAGGCTGACATGGTTGAGGGATGTTCCATGGTGAAGGGGCTTCAGGAAAAGATAACTATTCCAAGGTGAGTAGGACCCATACTCTGAGGAAAGGTCCAGGGTGAGATAGAAGCTGAAGAATGGTATTGAAATCTGGAAAAGTCAGAAGCAGAAATGAGAGGGGAAATTAATGACTAATGCATTCTGTCCCATCTTTTCAAAATTTTTATGAGAATACTATATATACACATCAAGTATATTCTTAATATAAAGAAACAGACTTTCTCAAGCAATATTTCATAATATATCTTTAAAATCACACAATTGACTCAAAGATGTAGAGAATACAAGATCCCAGTGTGCTTGTTGTCTGTTCATGCGCCCCCCCAAAAAAAATTTGGTTTAATACAGCAAAGTAGTACTTTATAGGCTTTCTTCCAATGAGGGATCGTCCATGCATATATAAAAATTATATAAGACCCCTTGAAAGATGTAACAACAGAGACAGCTTTGTTTGATGACCCTGTGACTATTAATATCAAGTGAAGAGATCCCCCATAGAGTCCAAGCCAAAGAGGGATTGCTTAAAGATGGTGAAATCCACCAGATGTCACTGTTTATAGACAACATTGGGCTGATTGCATTGAGCCTTAGGATGATGTAGAGCCTCCTAACTGAATTCTCTAATTACTCAAAATAGTTTAGTCTAACAATCCACACAGGAAAAGCTCTTCTTTATTAGTTTTTTTTCCTGTATGATTAAGCTCAGATTTTCAGGGTAGGTCAACTTGGACTGTGTCTTTGGAACACATCATTTCATTCTCTCCTACATTTTCTAGTGGGTGCAGAACAACCTTGCAGTATTCAAATGTCTTTCATTATATTTACAGGTCTTTCTCCCGATAGATTAAAGAAATTGTTTCTGAATTCAATTATTAAATTTAACCATTATGTGTCTTGAAGTTTAAAGCCTTAGTTTTTTATTTTTTTTTTGTTGTTGTTTGTTTGTTTGTTTTTCTGGAGATGATCAGTGGATTCTTCCAACTGGAATTTCATTTTATGTGTTCAGAAGTTCTGTGCAGTTCTCCTCTATTATTTCCTTCATTACGTTGTTAAGATTTTTTTGCCCTTTAATGTTCTTCTGGGAGACCTATGATACTTAGGTCATCCCTATGCATCCTGTATTTGAGATATGAATGCTTTGCTTGCATAGTGACCATATTTTCTTTTAATGTTACTGTCTTTTGCTTCTCTTTTTCTAGATTGTCCTTCACTTCTGTATTTGCATACCTGATTTATTGTTCTTGCTTTTTCTCTTTTGGTGAGGCTTGCCATTGAATATTCCTATTTTTCTATTTTGTTCATTATTTTTATTTTGCAGAAAATAATATCTGCTCTCATAATTTACATTTCTTATTTGAACCACTCAGGAATAGTGTGTCATGGTTCCATCTTCTAAAATTTCATAGAGTCTTCTGTCTCATCAAGGGTTAGATAATTTTCTTTTGTTTTGCAGTATTTATTTATAGATTCCTGACCTCATTTCTAGATCTGGAGGCCATATATTCTTCTGTTGTTACTATTTTTTTCTTTTGATATATCTATTTATGTTCAAGGTCTCTGAATTCTCTTCTTCTTGAAATCTTTGGCAATTTCAGTCTTTTTTCCCCTCTTATTTTTCCTATCACCCATTTCCTGACTCCCTCCCCTCTGGTTGTGGTTTCTTTGGGAGCTGGATCTCAAGGTGTCTTAACATCTTCCCACATTGGACAACTCATGTTTCACCAGTCCAAGTCTTTGTCCCAGTTGATGTTTGGGTGGTCAGAATTGGCTCCAGTTGAATTCTGTGCTCTTTCATTCAGGCTTCGTGGATGGCTATACAGCCTTTCACATGAACAGTGTTCTGTATTGGTGACCTGCTTAACTCTCTCTGTTCCCTAGTTCTCTGTCTTGGCACTGGCAGTTTAGAGCCTGTCTTCCCAGCACCAACAGATCAAAGCTTTGCAGCACTGGTGTTATGGGGTAGCACCCCCTAGCAGGCTTTTGCTCCTGAATTGCTGTGGGCACACCGGCTGTTGAGGCATGATCAAATGGGGTCTCTATGGCTCTGGAAAGAAGAAAGGGGGACCAGGGTTCAGGGGTGGGTTTTCATGTTATGTCCTTTGGTCTGCTAGTATAGCCCTCTTGCTGGTAGTGTGGGAGATAGTAGAGGGCTTCTGAGTGAGCTCAGGGTCACTGAGCATCAGTTCAGGGGTTTGAGGTTTTTAACTTTCTTTTAGATGCTTGGTCTCCTAGACCATGGAGATAGCTGGATTTGCTTTATCTTTGGTGTTTAGTTTCTGTTTTTGAGAGGCTTCAGAGGTCATGGAAATCAGACAAATGTCTAGTACTCCATCTTGCTGCTCACATGAGCCTCCAAGTCATTCGATTTCTCTGGGTCTCTGAAATAGACAGTTTCTAAGGTTGCTCTCAGGGCTATACAGTCTATGTATTCAAATAGATATATTTCCAATCAAATGTCTTGACTCTCAAAAACTGTCTCAGGTCATAGCACATGATGAAAGCACAGCTCCTCCAAAGACCAGAATTGATGATCCCATGCTCATTTCTGAATGAACAACTGATTGTTGGCTCATTGTGCTGTTTTTAGCTTCCTACTCATTCACAGTCCCAAGCCAGAAGGTTTATCTCTTATCCTCCAACCTTGCTGACCCTCCCAGGGTATCTTAATGTGATAAAGTTCCCCCAACATATCTAAGGATTGGCCTGACTTTTTCCAAAGCTCATTTTTTTTTTCATGTGTATCACTCAGATTATAAACATCTTTTTTTTCCACTGGGTGATGGGTAGCTATCAGCATCTACTCCTAACTCTTGGATATGGAGATCATCAAGGGCAGACTGTGAATTTGACCAGGTCTCAATATTATGCCATGCAAATTTCCCCCAAAATAACATGAATGAATGGGGAGGGGGACACGGGAAGATTTTTAGCTACAGTGATCAAATTATCTTAGCTATTGGCATCTCACGCCTCACTTCTGCCAAACAATAGCTGATGATGTTGAGCATCTCAAGACTGACTAATTAGATATGTTGGAAGAAAAAAAAATTGGTAAAGTTTCAAGTGACATTTTTTGTCATTTACTCTAAACACAGCTCTCTTCTCCAGGAGACTGTTTAGAAGAACTTCTCCTTGGCTTTCACAGCTTTCGTCCATCCCATCAAACTTTCCTAATTTTTCCAGAAGGCAGTTGGACTCTATGAAGTCACAAAGGCCTTCCTTGCTGTCCTTGTTAAGTGCCTTCTTTCTCTACAAACACTCCTATTGATAGCAAGGGCTACAAAAGCCAGAACAGCACTTAGAAGGGTATTGTCCCTGAACTAATTGTCCCTCCCATTCCTCTGGACAAGAAAGGGAATGGAAGAATAGATCATCTTTTTTTTTTTTTTTCAAGTAAGGGTTGGACTAGCTGGTCTCTGAACTCCTTTCCAGCTGTTGAAGGCTATGATTCTGAAAAGAGACGTATGATAATATTGCCATTGCCTAGAAAATCCAGGCTGGCAATGATTCAAAAAATCAATTTCTTTGACTTTGGAAAATATTACATTAAAACTATTTTGCAGCAAATAAACATGCACTGAAGACACTAATATATATCAGTGCAAAGCAATAAGGAGGCCAGTGACCTAGAAGCATGTGAGTAAAATTGTCAGTCTCACAACAAACTAGAACCAGAACCAGAACCAAAGCTATCACCCAAACCCAGTACCATAAATTTAGGAACCAACCAGAGTTTATTGAGTTTACCAGCATGGGAGTCCCACCTACACAGGCAGAGACTCCCCCAAGGAACAAAAAGACAAAGTCTATATAGGTTTTAGTTTAGGCAGAAGATGAAGTGGGTATGGGGTACCTCAGGATTGAACAGGCCTATTGCTGGGGGCTAGTAACAGGAAAGGATCTTTTTCAGGTTAGTTATCTCTTGCAACCCCACCTTAGTAGATAGGACTGTCCTTGCTGTTTTAGCCGTAAGGAAGGTCAGAGAAGGCAATGGGGGGGGTGAAGAAAGAGGGGTGCCCTGCAATACAAACAGGATCAGGGGCAAGATAGAGGAATGTAGACAACATGGAGTTGCTTTAGCTATCCACAAGCATTTGAGGGTATTGCATTTTTTTTTTTGAGCAAGGCAATTGGGATTAAGTGACTTGCCTAGGGTCACACAGCTGGTAAGTGTCAACTCTCTAAGGCCAGATTTGAATTCAGGTCCTCCTAACTCCAGGGCTGGTGCTCTCTCTACTCTATTATCTAGCTGCCCCTGGGTATTGCATCTTAAACATCCATCTCTTACACATTCCTGCTCCCTCAAAAACAAAAAACAAAAAAACACCACAACAAAAAACCCTCAGGTTCAAGTTACTCTGTTGGTTTTAAACCATAGCTCATGAGCCCCCATTGATCTACTTCGTTTTTCTAGTCAGTCAGAGGATACAATTAGTTAAAGTAAAGTCATTGAAAGAAATAGCATAGTAAGTAAAGTTGCATTAGAATGTTCTCACCACAAACGTAGGGCAGATTAACAAAGTTAGAATATGCTTCCTGAAATGTCTTCCTTCCTCACAAGATGAGAGCGATTATGCCTTTGGACTTTTTGTGGATTGCTCTACCTCCACCACTAGAAGATGAGATTCATGTGGAAACTTTACCCACTTCCTTGGAGGTGTGCTAAAATATGCTACATAATGGGGCTGGTCCTAGAAATTTGGGTTTTTTTCTAACTTTCTCTGCCTTGAAACTTTGGTGGTGATTTTGAATTTGAACTGACTCCTTCATCAGATTTTATTTTTATTAAACTTGGAATTTTTGAATTTATTTTGTTGCTTTTCTGGAACCTGGTTTGTTTTGATGATTATATAGTGGTATAATTTCAATGACTTTTAAAAATTTCAACAAGAGTTTGTAAATCCTATTGGAATTTAAAAAAAAAACTTTTTTTTTATTTATTTGCTTTTATTTTGCCTCACAAAGGGGACTAAAAAAAAACAACCTTCTCTCTGAAGCTCACATTTTATTTTACTTTTCTTTTTCCATAGTAGGCAGATTTTTTTTGTAGTTACAAATAATTTTGTTCCATTCTCTGGTTATAAGGTAGAATTGTTTTTCTAGTGATTATTCCAGGAAAGCCTTGTTTATTTCCCATTTTTCCAAATTTAGCAGATATGTCCATAACCTTTTTCAGATAAACTTAATCTCCCATAGTCTATTTGCTACTGATATGAAAATAATATTGTGAAATATGTCTGTAGCCAAATTTTATTGATGTGCTATATGATTATAAATAAGTTTTGAATACTTACTGTTTGTGTAATTATTTTGCTATATATTGGTATGTAAAAAAGTTATTAATATGGTTTTCATGATTTTGAGTTTATGCCTATTGCACTGATACTGCTTGCTTAATTACTTCATATTTATATGCCATTTATTAACCACATAAAACTTTGCTGACTGCTAGTGCACAATTTGATGACTTGAATTAATATTTTAGTATTGGTGATATTGTAGCAATTAAAATACTGTCTCTTAAAAAGTTGACTGCTAAAGCAGTTGAATTGTGTTGTCTCATGTCAGGTCTTGAAAACTGTAGAGGTCTTTTACTATCAGGTGTATATACAGATTATGAGGATAAAGACATTTTAAAAATTTTGCACAGTAATATGAAAAGTTTGGAAGACTAAAGAGTGAAACTTACTAACATAAAAGAGGATGTAACAGTTTTGTGTGTATTACCTGAAAAAATTGGTTATGTTGTGTGGTTGTGGTTTGTCCTTCATTCTCAAAGAGGACCATGATATCAGAAGATGATGCCATGACTTGCAAGTGAATTAGTTTACAGTGAGGGAGGGTTGTCACCCCCCTTGCTTTCTCCTCTGGAACTATCTGGGTCCAGTGGCCAGATATATATCAGGACAACTGGAGATATAGCCCACAATCATGTATCTATCTCCCTGAAGAATTAACTTTGGAATAGCACCTGGGAGTTACATAGCAGTCCACCCTTATTGTCCTTATATTTATTCTGTATAAACTTACATATATGCTCATTGTCTTCCTGTTTCAAGTGGAAGTTTCACCGTTCGGTAGAGATTATTACATTCATTATATTTCTATCCCCAGCAATAAAATGCTTTCTGCTTGATTAATTGTTTGAAACTGGCTGAAAAGGATGGTAGTACCCTTGACAGAAATAGGGAAGTGAGGGGCAGGATTGGTTTAGTTCACTTTTGGATGTATTGAGTTTGAGATATTCAACAGGCAGTTAATGGTGGGGAACTGGAGCTCAGGAGAGGGATGAGAATGGGATTTATAGATTTTGGAGTTATCTGCATAGAGATAGTCATTGAACCTATGGGAGCTGATAAGATCAATGAAAGAGGGAACATAGAGATGAAAGAAGACAAGAGTCCTGGGTTACAGACACACATAGGGGATAGGATATGGATGATGATACAGCAAAGGAGACAAAGTGGTTAAGAAAGGTAGGATAGCTAGGAAAAAAGCAGCACCCCCAAAAGCTAAAGAAAGAGAGAGAGTAACCGGGAGGTTAGCAGATAAGCAACAGCATCAAAAGCTACTGAGAAATCTAGAAATATGACTGAGAAAAAACTCCGGGACCAAACAATTCAGAGATCTTTGGTAACGTTAGAGAGAGTTGTTTCAGGCAAGTGGTCATGTTGGAAGCCAGATTTCAGGAGGCTGAAAAGTGAGCTGCAGGTGAGAAGCTGAAGGCAATAAGTGTTGGTAGATTTTTCTAGCATTGGATCAGACATGTGTAAGGATGTGATGACAGCAAAACACACAAGTGACTGTTGTACTGACCGCACCTCACCTCTTATATACAACAGTCACTTGCATGTCCTGCTGTCATCCAGTCCTTATATATTGCTCATTCTGAGAATATTTCAAGCTGTCCTAGATTCCAGGAGGTAATAGAGGCAAAATCTCAAGCACTTTGACCATAGTCACTCATTGAAACAGAGACGTCTTTAAAGGTCCACAGGGTGAAAGAGATCATTGGTCTTTCTAGTGTTGGATCAATACAACCCCCTCCTGCCAGTCCCTCAATTAGTGGTACACATATGCCACCATCTCACGTAGATTGTATTAGCCCACAGGACAAACAATATGAATAGTTCTCCTGATTTGCAGAGTTATCAGCAGTATTATGGAGGACAAGGAAATGGGACATTCCTGTTTGCACATCTCTGATATTTTCTTCCAAGAACTGCCTCTTTTTTGGGGGGGCAGGGTGGGGCAATTGGGGTTGAGTGACTTGCTCAGCGTCACACAGCTACTAAGTGTCATGTGTCTGAGACTAGATTTGAACTCAGGTCCTCCTGACTTCAGGGCCAGAGCTCTATCCACTGCACCACCTAGCTGCCCCTCAAGAGCTGCCTCTTGAGAGGACTATAGAAGATCTATGATTTGCCTGGCCCTCCCAGCTCTGTTCCATGGGCTCTCAAGGATCAATTTTCTCATCATTCCTCTGCCTCACTCTCATTATGGGCTGTGGGATAGAAGCTGATAAAGGTTCTCACTCTTCCATCTGGGGACCCCCGGTCCACAAAAAGGAAACTGCATCAGGAAAGCCAATGGTCCCCATTTTCCTTTTGCTTCCAACATGACTAGAGGCTCCTAGTCATGAGCCTAGTGAACCCATTGAAAAATCTGGCCCTGGCCCTTGGCATCTGTCCCTGCATACCTAGTAACAATATGATCTAACAGTGTCATCTGCCAAACTAGACACTTCCTGGTGTGCGTGTGTCGATGAATTATGTTCTTATTCAAACACAAATAAGTTTTTTTTATTTTTAAAAGGCAGGGAGTGTTTGGAAAGTCACTGTCAAAATAAATTGCTTCTGCATAAATGTTCTCCTTTTTTTTCGTGCTCTCCCCAGCACGGAAGTCTTTCTTTCTTCTATTTGAGTCACTCCCCTATGATCACCACCTCCCCCTCATGATTTCTTTCTAATTTAGAAGAAAGTCTAGAGGGTCACTCACGGCAGCTTCCATTTAACAAAAAGCAAATTATGATGAAAACTTCCATTTCACATGTGTCTGCTCTCAACATCACGATGCCCTACAAGGTAATTTGAGGAAAGGGGAAACAGGTTGGACGAGAGAAGGTCTGGCCTCTAAAACTGGCACTCTCATTTGGGAAAGGGGGAGTTAGAACAAGACCCTTAAATGGTAACAAAAAAGTTCATAGCCCTGATGAGGTTAAGCCTATTCCCAGAGCTCTGAAACACTGGCAACTCTACACCCAAAGGGAGGGTTGACGCAGCCCTATTCCTTCTTCCAGAGGTGGTGGTGGTAGCACTGGAGGTTCCTCTGTATTCTGAATACATATTATATGGACTTAATGATTTTCATGTCGTCTCCCCAATTAAAACGTACTTGTTTTTGCCTTTGAATCCCTAGCACCTAGTACAGAGCTTGATGCATAGGAAGCCCTTACTAGATACTAAACTGAAGGAGCTGGGGGCAGAGTTCCTGCTCTTTTCAGCATCCTTCAGGTTTTAAGGACCCAGTCTGGTGGCTCCTAAGAGACATTCCATACTTGACACCTAGAATTTTTCACTATTGAGAATGAAGAGCCTTTTGAGCATCAGCAAGAGTCTAATGTAACTGACTCCCTTTTGTAGTTGTTTCTGCTGGTAACTTTTCTTTTTCCATCGTTAAAATAAAAAGACCATGGGTAGCCATGGCTGGCACTCCCTTTGATTCAATTCAGTTAAGTTCAACAAATCTGTGTTAAGTGCCTACTCTGGGCCACTCACTGTTGGGAGATGGTGGGGTGGGATAGAGACACAATGTTCTGAGAAACCATTTCCCACGTAGACATGACTTTCTAGATGAGAAGAAGGGGGAAGGATATATTAAGAAATCAATCAGGCAGTCAATAAGCATTTATTAAGCAACTTCTATGTGTTAGAATCTGTGCTAAGTGCTAGGGGTGTCAAAAAAGAAAGGCAAAAACACAATCCATTCTCAAGAAGTTTACAAGCTTTTTTAAAAAATATTTTTACTTATTTCATTAAATATTTCCCAATTTCAGGTAAAAATTATAACAATTTTTTTTAAAATTTTGAGTTCCAAAGTCTCTCCCCTTCTCCCTTTCCTACTCCTTAAGAAGGCAAGCAATTTGATATAGATTATACGTGTGAAGTCATGCAAAACATATTTCCATATTAACCATGTTGCAAAAGAGAACAAAAACAAAATAAAACAATAAAAATTAAGAAAGTTTTTTTTTTAAAAAGTATGCTTTAATCTGCATTCAGAGTTCAACAGTTTTCTCTCTGGAGGTGGATAGCAGTTTTCATCATGGGTCCTTTGGAATTGTCTTGGATCACTGTCTTGATCAGAATAGCTAAGTCTTTCACAGTTGGTCATTCTTAAAATATTGCTGTTACTGTGCACAATGTTCTCCTGGCTCTGCTCACTTTACTTTGCATCAGTTCATATAAGTCTTACCAGGTTTTTCTGAAAGCATCCTGCTCATCATTTCTTTTTTTTTTATTTTCACATTAGTCATGTTGTAAGGAAGATTTAGAACCAATAGGAGGAACCACAAGAATGAGAAAACAAAACAGAAGGAAAAAAGAGTAAATAGTATGTTTCAATTCAAACTCCATAGTTCTTTCTCAGGATGTGGGTAGCATTTTCCAACATGAGACCTTTGGAGATGTCTTAGAACCTTGCATTGCTGAGAAGGGCTAAGTCTATCAAAGTTAGTCATCACACAATGTGGTTGTTACTGTGTACTACGTTCTCCTGCTTCTGCTCACTTCACTCAGCATCAGTCCATACAAGTCTTTCCAGATTTTTCTGAAGTCCACCTACTCATCATTTCTTATAGCACCATAGTATTCCATTACATTCATATACCACAACTTGTTCAGCCATTCCCCAATTGATGGGCAATCTCTCAATTTCCAATTCTTTGCCACTACAAAAAGAGCTGCTATAAATATTTTTGTATGTGTGGGTCCTTTTCCCATTTTTATAATCTCTTTGGGATACAGCCCTAGAAGTGCTATTGTTGGGTCAGAGGGTATGCACAGTTTTGTAGATCTTTGGGCATAGTTCCAAATTGCTCTCCAAAATGGTTGGATCATTTCACAACTCCACCAACAATGCATTAGTGTTCCAATTTTCCCACATCTTCTCCAATATTTATCATTTTCCTGTTTTGTCATGTTGGCCAATCTGATAGGTGTGATGTGGTACCTCAGAGTTGTTTTGATTTGCATTTCTCTAATCAATAGTCATTTAGCTGCTCATCATTTCTTATAGTGCAATAGTATTCCATCACAATCATGTACCACAACTTGTTCAGCTATTCACCATTTGATGGGCATCCCCTTAATCTCCAATTCTTTGCCACCACAAAAAGAGCTGCTATAAATATTTTTGTACAAATAGATCTTTTCCCTTTTTCTTTGATCTTGTTGGCATACAGACCTAGGAGTGGTATTGCTGGGTCAAAAGGTATGCACAGTTTTGTAGATATTTGGGTGTAAATTGTTCTCCAGAATGTTTGGACTAGTTCACGACTCCACCAACAGTACATAAGTGTCCTGATTTTTCCACATCCCCACTAGCATTCATCATTTTCCTTTTCTATCATGTTAGTCAATCTGATAGGTGTGGAGTAGTATCTCATAGCTGTTCAATCTGCATTTTTCTAATCAGTAGTGGTTTAGAGAATTTTTGCATGTGACTATTGATAGCTTTGATTTCTTCATCTGAAAACTGCCTGTTCATATCCTTAAACCATTTATCAACTGAGGAATGGCTCTTATTTTTATAAATTTGGTTTAGTTCCCTATATATTTGAAAAATGAGGCCTTTATCAGAGAAAGTTTCTCTGCAAAATTCCCCCCCCCAGTTTCCTGTTTTCTTTCTAATTTTGGCTGCATTAGTTTTGTTTGTGCAAAAGCTTTTTAATTTCATGCAATCAAAATTATCTATTTTACTTCCTGTAATCTCCTTCATCTTTTGTTTGATCATAAACTCTTCCCTAATCCATAGATCTGACAGGTAGGCTTTTCCATGAGGAACTGCAATCTACTAGGGAGAGAAGGAGCAAACACGTACAAACAAACTATGCACAGGATAAATAGGAAATAATAGAGGGATGGCACTGGAATTAAGAGAAATTGGGAAAGGCTTCCTATAGAAGATGGGATTTTAGTTGAGACTTGAAGGATGCCTAGGAATCCAGAAGCCAGAGATGAGAAAGGAAAGCATTCTAGGTATGGTAGACAGCCAGAGAAAATACCCAGAGCTGAGAGATAGAGTGTTTTGTTTCATGAATAGCAAGGAGGCCAGTGTCAGTGGATCATACAGTATGTGGAAGGAGGTGAATAAGGTGTAAAATGAATAGAAAGGCAGGGGAAGGAGGAGTTATGAAGGGCTGTAAAAGTCGAACAGAGGATTTTGTTCTTTCTCCTGGAGAGGATAAGGAGCCACTGGAGTTTATTGAATATGTGGGTAACGTGGTTGGGCTGGTATTTTAGGAGAATCATTTCATTGGCTAAATGGAGGGAGGAACTGGAGTAGGGAGAGATATGTGTCAGACAGACTCACAGCACATAATGTAAAAGCAAAAAAAAATCCATTTTTAAAAGATCCTCTTATTTTAAAAAAGATTAAAATTGACTGTGATCATAAATTAGCATAGCGGACAATAATCCTAGCACAACTTTCATTTTTGGGTGATGTCATTGGCAAGGACTTTTTCATGGGCGGGCAGAGGGGAGAGGAAAAGGGACATGTTCTCATTCAACACTGAGCTCCACCAGGATAAAGACCCACCAATCTCCCACTGTCTCATAAAAATATAACTAGGATGTATTTTTTTCCAGCATCTATGACATTCATTGGGATTTCAGGCCTTTTATTCATCATGAGGTACTTGCAACCCCACTGGAGAATACTTGAAGGATTGAGGGGACACAAAACTATGTCATATGAGGTAAAAGAACATGGACTGTTTAGCCTGGATAAAGCTTACAAACATGAGAATTGCCTTCAAATAGGAATGGTTGTCATGTGGAAGAGGGATTAAATGTTTCTGCATAGTTCCAGAGGGCAGAACCAATGGGTGGAAGTCATGGGAAGGCAGGTGTCAGTGACATTTAAGAAATATATCTTAACAATTTGAGCTGTCCAGAATACTAAATTGATGATACTATAATACTAGATTGATGACTTGTCTAGAGTGAAAAAAAGGCTTTATGCTTCTGGGAGAGGGTTAGACCAGATAACCCCTTGAGTTCCTTTCATTTCTTGGGATTTTCCATCACTATTATGTAGTTCCTCTTGTCAGTAATCTTCAGTAGCTTCTCATTGCACATAAAAGCACAGACTTCTTAGTCAGATATTCCAGATTGTCCATAGCTTGAGTTTATGCAACCAATCATCTAGCATTCTTCCTCAGTACAACCTTTTATTTCCAGCCAAGCTGGATGTGGTGATTGACAGTCCAGTAACAATCACAGTCACTAACTAGAGAAAATAGTGGGTGCAATATTAGTGTTCATCATCCCAAGCAAATGCCATGTTGCTTCCACCTCCATATTTGTATGATTCTGCTATCTTGGAATGTCCTCAACCTACCTTGCCACCTACATAAATTCTACTAATCCTTCAAAAGATCCATCTCAAGTGCCAGCTTCTCCATGAAGCCTTTGCCAATCAATCAATTGTTCCAATTCACTTTGATCTGTCCATCCTCTAGTCATCTAGTAGAATGAAAATGAAACTTGGAATCACAAGATCTAGATTCTAGGACTGATCCCACTGCTCACTAACAAGCTGTGTGACTGTCAACAAGTCACTTAACCTTTCTGAGCCTCAGTTTCCTCATTTGCAAAATGGGCATAATAATACTGACAGTACTCACATCATAAGGTTGTTTGGAGGAAAGCAGGTATATGTAAGAAAGGCAACCTCTCCTGTTAAACACCCCTAAACAAAAGTGATTTTCATAAGATTTACCCCAAAGGGAAATAGTTGAGGCAGGAAGTGAGGTCATAATCTTATTTGTTATAACATTGGAGTCATCCATGCTTCTGTTGTCCTTTCCAGTCAGGTTCAAAAAGGAATATGGAGCAAATTATTTGAGTCTCTCTAGATCCTTTTTGCCTTGTTCCATTTCTTCCAATCCCCCACTGTCCTCATTTTATGGGCTAACCTCGAGAGAGGAAGAAAGGGATGGATAGGGAAAGAGGGAGGAAGCATTACAAACACAACTGGGTTTGCATCCTTTGAAGTGACATCACTATAGATGACCTGATAGGTTAGACAATGAGTCCCTGTCTCCTGGATGCAACAAGAGTTGTCCAGTTGATTTGGGGAACAGCTAAGCAGTAAGTATCCCTTTGTTTCAGATTTAGTGATAAAGGATTCTAAACTTAGGGTGAAAGTATCCTGTGTGTAACTCGTCTTCTGCCTTTCTACATGATCCAGACACGAACTATCCCAAGGAAGAGGAATTTGATGTTGGTGTGTTTCATTCATATTCATGTTCACACTCTATTTATTCACATAATTTCCCCTTTTTGAAGATATTTTACTACTAAAATGGGAGCAACATGAGAGAATGCTGCAGTGGTGGTGGGAATTCTGGAAGGTGATTGAAGAACCCTTCATTTTTCTCCTGAGGTAGCAGCTGTTCACTGCAGAGCAGAGCCTTTGAAGCTTAGCTAAGAGCAGAGGAAGAGGTGTGAACAGTAGTTAAAAACTGTTTACTTTCCACTATGAGTTCTTAATTAAATAGGAGTTCTTCAACTTTTCCTACCAAGCTAACAGAGGTTTAGAACTATTTGCTGCTGGTAGCCCACTGGGAGAAACTAAACAGAAAGAAAACCTCACTTATTCCTCAAAATGAAGGAGGAAGAAATGCTTAGGGGTAGGGGGGAATGTAGGTAATAATGGTAGTTGTATTATAAGCTATTGGTTAATATTATGAATTCCTTGAAGGGAAGAACATGTGTTTTCTCCTCCTTTATAACTCTTATGAGTATCCTGTATACTGTGGTGCTCAATGCATGCTTTTGACTGACTGGCAATTCAATAAGGATGAGAATGAGGGGGTGAAGTCAAGAATTAGTTGATATTTTGTGCTCTATCCCAAGTTTGTACTTGTCAAAGGTTTTAATTGATTTCTTCTTCAGTGATATCATCAGTATTTTCAGGACACTGTGGGGATTTTTAATGAATCTGTTGTATTTAACCGATCCAGTAAGCAGGCAACTAGCATTGTGTGCTGATTATTTTGTCCTATGGATTCCCACTGTGTAAGCCATGGTACTTAAGAAGTAACAAATAATAATAATAACTTACCTTTTACGTAGAACTCCTGAGTTTACAAGAACTTTCCTCACAACATTACTATGAGGTAAGTAGTGATCATTTTATTAGCCCCATTACATGGGGAGGGGCAGCTGGGTGGGGCAGTGGATAGATTGCTGAGTCTGAAGTCAGGAAGATTCTGAGTTCAAATCCGGCCTTAGACACTTACTAGCTATGTGACACAAGTCACTTCACCCTGTTTGTCTCAGTTTCCTCATCTGTAAAAAGAACTAGAGAAGAAAATGGCAAACCGCTCCAATATCTTTGCCAAGAAAACCTCAAATGGGGTCACAAAGAGTCAGCACAACTGAAACAACTTAACAATAAATACATGGGGAAAGTGAAAAGCCTACAGAGACAGCTAGGGGGCAGAGTTGATAGAGGGTTGGTCCTAGAGTCAGGAAGACCTGAGTTCAAATCCAACCGCAGATACTTGCTAGATATTATATGTGTGACCTTTAGCCGGTCACTCAACCTCTGCCAGCCTCATTTCTTCATCTGGGGATGATAACCTACCTCCCAGAGTTGTTGTGAAGATCAAATGAGAGGATATTTGTAAAGCATCTTGTGAATCTTAACATGTGCTATACAAATGCTTTGTTGTTATTGTTCAGTCATGTCTGGACTCTCCATGACTCCATGAACTATTTCCATGGGATTTTCTCGGCAAAGATACTGGAGTGATTTGCCATTTCCTTCTCCAGTGTGTCCCCATTTTATAGATGAGGAGAGTAGGGAAATAGGGATTAAGTGACTTGCCCAGGGTCACACAGCAAGTAAGTGTGTGAGGCCAGATTTGAACTCACAAAGAAGAATCTTCCTGCCTCCAGGTCAGGTTCTCTATCTACTGTACCACCTAGCTGTCCCATACAAATGCTAGCTATTATTAAAGTGACTTAGCCACAGTTACATTGCCAATAAATCACGGAGTCAAGGCCAGAATCCAAGTCTTCTGATCTGCACTGACTCTTTCTACTATACCATGCGGTCTCCAATAAAGTGGAAAACAAAGTCATTCATTGACCTCTAGGAGCCTACATGCAGCTAATCTGACTTCTGTTTTTTTACTGAATTCAACATTCCTTCTCCTGACTCTGAGTCTTGACAAAATCTGTCTTCCACATCTGGAATGCTCTCCAT
This sequence comes from Vombatus ursinus, assembly GCF_900497805.2. Classification (NCBI taxonomy): domain Eukaryota; kingdom Metazoa; phylum Chordata; class Mammalia; order Diprotodontia; family Vombatidae; genus Vombatus; species Vombatus ursinus. The sequence goes on along the minus strand of NW_020951478.1, from coordinate 5,867,543 downwards.
TCTTTAATGTCTGCTTTTAAGAATCCCTAGCTTCCTTCAAGAACCAGCTGAGGCTTGGGAGCTACCTTGCATGTGAGGCCTCTTCTGTTCCATTCAGTTACCTCTCCTGTCCCAAAATTAATTTACATTTTATTTACTTCTCTGTATACATTGTTTTAAGTATATATTTATTTAATTTTCCCCCAATTACATGTAAAAACAATTTTGGAACATTCATTTTTTAACATTTTAATTTCCAAATTCTCTCCCTCCCCCTTCATTGAGAAGGCAATCAATTTGATATAGGTTATACATGTACAGTCATTTCCATATTAGTTATAGGGTGAAAGAAAACACAGAACAACAACAAAAAAACCACCCCAAGAAAAATAAAGAAAAAAACACCCTTTGATCTGCATTCAGACTCCATGGGTTCTTTCTCTGGTGGTGAATAGCCTTTTTCATCACAAGTCCTTTGGGATTGTCTTGGATCATTGCATTGCTGAGAATAGCTAAGTCATTCACAGTTGATCATTGCACAATATTGCTGTTACTATGTACAAGATTCTCCTAGTTCTGCTTGTGTATGCATTGTTTAATGGGTTCATACATCCAGAGCTAGAAAGATTCTCCCTTTACTTTACAGATGAAGAAATGGACACTTAGGGAGGTTAAGTGACTTGCCCAAGTGTTAAACAGATAGTAAGTATGAGAGAGATGGGATCTAAATCCAGGTCCTGCATGCTGACCCTCCCAACTGGAAGGAAGGAAAGAAGGAAGGAAGGAAGGAGGGAGGGACAGAAGGAAGTAGGAAGGAAGGAAGGAAGGAAGGAAGGAAGGAAGGAAGGAAGGAAGGAA